>NC_090030.1:32252616-32497616 GCF_037176765.1 Anolis sagrei | reverse complement strand
CGTCATCATCATCACAGTCCTAAACAGGAAGTGTCCTATGTGTGATCCAATGCAACAGCCAGCAGAGTGTCTGCTGTGGACTCATCTTGTTGTGTTTCTAATAATAATAATAATAATAATAATAATAATGTGGCAGAAAGCAGAGTTGTGTATATAATTTCCGGAAAGACTTGGATCATCAAGTGCCTAGACATCATCGGGATTTGTAAATTATTATTATTATTATTATTATTATTATTATTTAACACATGTTGTGAACCGGTCTGAATCCCTCTTTGAAGGTGAGAGGGTCGGTATATAAAACCTCGAAATAAATAAATAAATAATTTTTTTGTCTGCTGTGGGCTTATCTTGTTGTGTTTCAAATAATAATAATAATAATAATAATAATAATAATATAATAATAATCGTTGTCGTCATCATCATCACAGTCCTAGACAGGAAGTGTCCAATGTGTGATCCAATACAACAGCCATCAGAGTGTCTGCGGTGGAATCATCTTGTTGTGTTTCTAATAATAATAATAATAATAATAATAATAATAATGTCGCAGAAAGCAGAGTTGTGTATATAATTTCCGGAAAGACTTGGATCATCAAGTGCCTAGACACCATCGGGATTTGTAAATTATTATTATTATTATTATTATTATTATTATTATTATTATTTAACACATGTTGTGAACCGGTCCGAATCCCTCTTTGAAGGTGAGAGGGTCGGTATATAAAACCTCGAAATAAATAAATAAATAAATAAATAATTTGTCTGCTGTGGACTTAGAATCATAGAATCATAGAATCATAGAATCAAAGAGTTGGAAGAGACCTCATGGGCCATCCAGTCCAACCCCCTGCCAAGAAGCAGGAATATTGCATTCAAATCACCCCTGACAGATGGCCATCCAGCCTCTGCTTAAAAGCTTCCAAAGAAGGAGCCTCCACCACACTCCGGGGCAGAGAGTTCCACTGCTGAACGGCTCTCACAGTCAGGAAGTTCTTCCTAATGTTCAGATGGAATCTCCTCTCTTGTAGTTTGAAGCCATTGTTCCGCGTCCTAGTCTCCAAGACTTATCTTGTTGTGTTTCAAATAATAATAATAATAATAATAATAATAATATAATAATAGTTGTCATCATCATCATCATCACAGTCCTAGACAGGAAGTGTCCAATGTGTGATCCAATACAACAGCCATCAGAGTGTCTGCGGTGGAATCATCTTGTTGTGTTTATAATAATAATAATAATAATAATAATAATAATAATAATGTGGCAGAAAGCAGAGTTGTGTATATTATTTCCGGAAAGAGACGCTCCTCAGAGTCAAGCTGAGCCCATCCCTCCGGCAATATTGCTGCCTCCGCAGATCTCTTTCTGGAAATATCTGCTCTCTTTCTCTCTGTGTGTGTCTTTAAGGCACAGCATCCTTTTCCCTGTCTCTCGGAGCAGGATTAATGGCTCGCCGTGGATGTGGCGATCAAGGAACGACGCGAATTTTGTATAATGGAGCTAATGAGTCCTGGCTGGTGCGCATCACAGCGCCTCCCGATACTGCGCCATGCGCGTCGGGCCCTGCTTGCATCCCTTTCCCCTGCATTAATCTTCAAAAGATGCCATAACCTTTTCAGAGACGTTTAGGATAAATGGCTCCACATTTGGAACCATGTCTTGCGGCGGAAAACCCAGATGTGCGGCTTAATAAGGAGAGTGCCTGCTTCTTGGAGGGATTCATTTGTATGTTAGGACTGAACCTCAGGATTTTCCTGGGCTTCAATTATATTTTTGTGTGCTGGGCATATAGTATTCGTAGCTGCGGCGGTGGAGTTTCCCCTCCCCTTTACGATACGAAAACGGAGCCAATTTGGTAACGCTTTCATTAAAATAGGACTCGGGCTCTACGGCTGCTTCCCTTGGCTTAAATGCTTTCAAATAGTGAGGTTGCACTAATATGCGCCTCGTAAATGGCGCCCTTCTGCGTCTTTCTAAAATCCAGCCATAGGTGCCAAGTTTTATGCACAGCTTCGGTGTGTTTTATACGAGGATGAAAGTGCATCTTTGTCAGGTCTAAATGCCTTGTTGAAAGGCACCTGATTCCCATTTGATCTTGGAATCTAAACAGGGTCAGCCCCGGCTAGGATTTGGATGGGAGACTGCCAATACATTCCAAATTCTGTTGGCTATATCTATTATTTATTTATTTATTTATTTATTAATGCGCTTGTATACCGCTAATATCTCAGCCTAAATCGGCGACTCATTGCGGTTTACAACACTTAAAAAACAACAATATTCAGTTTAAAAGCATAAAATACATATACAATACAAATTATTGGGCCACCAATAACCATCCAATGCATCTCGTAACTGGAGTCGCAATCCAAATTCATCGTCTATGATTACCAGTCCTTTAGTCATCATAATTCGTTGCAACGGATTAACCGAATGCTTGTTTAAACATCCATGTCTTCAATCTTTTCCGAAACACCATCAGCGAGGGGGCTGATCTTACCTATATGGGGAGGGTGTTCCAAAGCCGAGGGGCCACCACAGAAAAGGCCCTGTCTCTCGTTCCTGCCAGCCGCACTTGTGAAGCCGGCGGGATAGAGAGCAGGGCCTCCCCAGAAGATCTTAGGGTCCTGGTGGGCTGATAGGTTGAGATACGTTCGGATAGATAAGTTGGGCCAGAACCGTTTAGGGCTTTAAAGGCCAACGCCAGCACTTTGAATTGAGCCCGGTAGCAGATCGACAGCCAGTGGAGCTGGTGCAGCAGAGGAGTTGTATGCTCCCTGCGCCCCGCTCCTGTTAGTATCATGCCTGCCGCCCGTTGGACTAATTGGAGCTTCTGGGCTGTCTTCAAAGGCAACCCCACGTAGAGAGCGTTGCAGTAGTCAAGACGGGATGTAACCAGAGCGTGGACTACCGTGGCCAAGTCAGACTTCCCAAGGTACGGTCGCAGTTGGCGCACAAGTTTTAACTGTGCGAATGCTCCCCTGGTCACCGCCAAAACCTGGGGTTCCAGGCTCAGCGATGAATCCAGGGTCACACCCAAACTGCGAACCTGCGTCTTCAGGGGGAGTGCGACCCCATCCAACACAGGCTGTAACCCTATACCCTGTTCGGCCTTGCGACTGACCAGGAGTACCTCTGTCTTGTCTGGATTCAATTTCAATTTGTTCTCCCCCATCCAGCGGCCAAGCACCGGTTCAGGACCTCGACAGCATCCTTAGTAGCAGGTGGAAAGGAGTGACAGAGTTGGACATCATCTGCGTACAGATGAAATCGCACTCCAAAACTCCGGATGATCTCGCCCAGCGGCTTCATGTAGATGTTAAACAACATGGGAGACAGTATTGAACCCTGAGGAACCCCACAAGACAAAGGTTGTGGGGTTGAACAGGAGTCCCCCAGTAACACCTTCTGAGACCGACCCTCGAGGAATGAGCGGAGCCACTGCAGAACAGTACCTCCAAGACCCATTCCCGCGAGACGTCCCAGAAGGATACCATGGTCGACGGTATCGAAGGCCGCTGAGAGGTCGAGCAGCACCAACAGGGACACACTCCCCCTGTCGAGCTCTCGACGCAGATCATCCACTAAGGCGACCAAGGCTGTCTCGGTACCATGCCCCGGCCTGAAGCCAGACTGTGCCGGATCCAGATAATCCGTGTCTACCAAGAATGCCTGGAGTTGTGAGGCCACCACATGTTCCATGACTTTGCCCAAAAAGGGGAGATAGGAAACAGGCCGATAGTTGACGAATTGAGTGGGGTCCAGTGATAGTTTCTTCAACAGCGGTTTTATCACAGCTTGCTTTAAGCTGACTGGAATTTTGCCCTCCCGAAGGGAGGCATTAACCACCACCTTCACCCACTCGGCCAATCCTCCTCTGGCCTCCTTCAGAAGCCAGGATGGGCAGGGGTCTAGGATGCATGTGGTAGCTCTCATTCCTCCAAGCACCTTGTCCACATCCTCGGATTGAACCAATTGAAATGAATCCATCAAAACCGGACAAGCAGATGCTCGTGTTACATCCTCAGATACTGCCGTTAATATGGTATCCAGTCCAGAGCGGATCAAAGCGACTTTGTCTGCGAAGAACCGAGCAAAGGCTTCGCAGCGAGCTGCCGAGTCATCAGGGCACCCATCCTGAGTGGCAGGTTTTAATAGGCCTCTGACAACTCGGAACAGTTCGGCCGGACGGTTCTTTGCTGACGCAATAGTGGCCGCGAAGAAAGTCTTCTTTGTGGCTTTTATTGCCGCGGCATATGCCCTTAAAAAGGACACAAACCGTGTTCGATTTGGCTCGCTCGGATCCGAACGCCACACGCTCTCTAGTTCCCTCTTCTTTCGCTATATCTCTATGCAGATGACACACAACTCTACTACTCCTTTCCACCTAACTCCAAGGAAGCTGGACGAGTGCCTGGCCGCTGTGGCTGTCTAGATGAGGAGGAACAAGCTGAAGATTAATTCCGACATGACAGAGGTCCTTTTGGTCGATCGTAAACCGGATCGGGATATAGGGTGGCAACCTGTGCTGGACGAGGTTACACTCCCCCTGAAGTCACAGGTCCGCAGTTTGGGTGTCCTCTTGGATTTATCACTTACTCTTTTTTAAAAAAATAGTTTTTATTAAGTTTATACAATATAAAAGGGCCAGCGATTGCCCGAACAAGCATACATACAAATATACAAAACAAACATACATACAAAACATCAACATTCTGTGAAATAAATACCCCCGAGAATCTGCAATTTAACCAGTATTCTTCAATTCACATTTCCCCTGTTATGGTACCTGGTTATTTCTTTTGCTCTTCGATCTTATAATCTGTTTTGTTGTAAGAAACCAGATTTTCATTGGAGTCTGATCTCGTCAAATTGATCTCTCCCCCCCCCCCCCCGTCCCCGGGCGTCTAGGGTTGGTACTTGAGTCTTACTAGAAACATGCAAAATCTACATACGTATATCTACTAGGGCTGGTCAATTCGTTTCGTTAATTCGTAATTCGTTAAAAAATTCGTTAATTTTTGAATTACGAAACGATTACAAAACTTATTTTTAATCCTGGAAGTGTTTTTAAATATCGAAACGGCTGGCGCCAAAAAATTTTGTATTTCCGTCCATTTCGGAAATACGTAAGATGGCCGCCTGGCTTGCTGGGAGCTCTCCTCTCTCGGCGCCGGCTGAGCAAGCGAGAGGGCGAGCGAGAGGGCGAGCGGCGACGAGAGGGCGAGGGCGAGCGGTGAGTGAGAGGGCGAGGGAGAGGGCGAGCGGCGAGCGAGAGGGCGAGGGAGAGGGCGAGCGGCGAGCGAGAGGGCGAGGGCGAGTGGCGAGCGAGAGGGCGAGCGAGAGGGCGAGTGGCGAGCGAGAGGGCGAGGGCGAGCGGCAAGCGAGAGGGCGAGCGAGAGGGCGAGCGAGAGGGCGAGCGGCAAGCGAGCGGCGAGCGAGAGGGCCCGCCAGAGTGAGTGCCTGCCTTCCCTCAATAATAATTTCTCCTCCCTATTCTACAAAATTAATAATTAAATTTAAAAAATATTTTAAAAATATTGAAAAAAAAAGGGCGCCATCTTTACAAAATGTTTTGTAAATATTTACGAAATTTCGTAAATACCGAAACTTTTTTTTTTGGAAAATTTTGTAATTATTTTAAATATCGAAACAAAAAAACACCCCAATTACAAATTGATTTTAGAAACAAATTTTTGCGTTGTTACCCAGGCCTAATATCTACCACAGTTACATTCATCTTGACTTCCAAGGTGTTTAAGCGTGCACTTTTACATTCTTTTTCTTTTCTCTCTCTCTCTTTTTTTTTTGTTAACTAATGTCTTGTGGGTCGGGCTTTCTCTTGTTTAGCTTTGGTTCATCGGATTGTTCTTTCTTTCATGCTTTCTTCTTTAGGAATGTTATGAGTTTACTCCAGTCAGTGGCGTCTTTTGTGTGTTCGCTTTTCCTTAATCTCTGCGTTAGTAGGTCCATGTTCGTGATGTCCATGGATTTACTCATCCACTGATTGAAGTCCGCTGTTTTCTTATTTTTCCAAAGTCGGGCCACGCTTATTCGTGCTGCCGTGGTGAGGTAAAACATGATTTTTTCGTCGTTTTTGTCCATAGTAGGGTTGTTCATTCCCAGCAGGAAGTGTTCCGGTCTGAATTCCAGCTTAATTGCACAATTAAGACTCGTGCGCCAACTGCGACTGTACCTCATGAAAGCGGATCTTGCCAGGGTGGTCCATGCCTTAGTCACCTCCAGATTGGACTACTGTAATGCGCTCTACGTGGGGCTGCGCTTGAAAATGGCTCGGAAATTCCAACTGGTCCAACGGGCGGCGGCCAGGTTATTAACTGGTGCTCCTTACAGGGAGAGGTCAACCCTCCTGTTCAAGGAGCTCCTTTGGCTACCGTTAATTTTCCGGTCCCAATTCAAGGTGCAGGCGCTCACCTACAAAGCCCTAAACGGTTTGGGAGCCGCCTACCTGCGTGACCGCATCTCCGTATATGAACCCACACGATCCCTCTGTTCATCTGGAGAGGCCCTACTCACAATCCCTCCTGCGTCGTAAGCGCGTTTGGTGGGGACGAGGGACAGGGCCTTCTCTGTGGTAGCCCCCCGACTCTGGAACACCCTCCCCAAGGACATCAGACAAGCCCCAACGTTGGCAGTCTTTAGGAAGAGCTTGAAGACGTGGCTGTTCCAGTGTGCCTTTCCAGAATTGGAAACTCCCAGCATCATGTCCCAAACACACTTTACCAGAGATTTAAGATTTCCTGCACATTGCACCTACCCTAAAACCCTTACATTTCACCTGTCATGTCCAGCACTTTTAATTTATTCATTACATTTGGCCCGGCCCTAGTTTTAAATGTGTCATGATCTATTATTTTTGATGTTTTACTGTTATTGCTTTAATGTTTATTGGTTTGCTTTCTGAGTTTTATTGTTGTATTTGTTATGCTGTTGTTTTATTGAGGGTCTTGGCCTTTGTAAGCCTTTGTAAGCCGCACTGAGTCCTTCGGGAGATGTTAGCAGGGTACAAATAGGCCTCTATAGTGATTAGAGTGCTGTGGGTAGAAGGAAGGTTCAAAAGGTTCAAAAGATCCTGTTTGAATTCCTGTGTGTGAAACTTTAAGAAACTCAAGATTATAAGACTTTTTCTCAAAAAATAAAGTCTGAGAATTTATTTAACACCATTACACTTATTTACTGTTCTAGAACAAAATAAACAGCATATTCCTGTTTTTGTAAATTTATTTACTTTATTTGTATACTGCCTTTCTCAGCCTGCAGGCAACTCAAGGCGGTTGACATGGCAAATTTCAATGCTTACAGTGTCTTAAATACAATTAAAAACATAACATATAATAAAAACTAAACAAATCAATAAAATATAAATTCATCATGCCATCACCGCTCAATCAGGGAGCTTTGAAATGGTTGAACAGAAGCTCTCCGAAGTTCTAGGTCAGTGTTTCTCAACCTTCCTAATGCCGCGACCCCTTAATACCGTTCCTCATGTTGTGGTAACACCTACAAATGCCAGAAGGGTTAAACACATAACATATAATAAAAAATAAAACAAATCAATAAAATATAAATTCATGGTGTCATCACCGCTCAATCAGGGAGCTTTGAAATGGTTAAACAGAGGGAAATAGTTAGGCCTCTATAGTGATTAGAGTGCTGTGGGTGGAAGGAAGGTTCAAAAGATCCTGTTTGAATTCCTGTGTGTGGAACTTTAAGAAACTCAAGATTATAGGACTTTTTCTCAAAAAGTAAAGCCTAAGAATTTATTTAAAACCATTACACTTATTTACTGTTCTAGAACAAAATAAACAACGTATTCCTGGTTTTTATTTATTTATTTACTCTATTTGTATACTACCTTTCTCAGCCCGCTGGTGACTCAAGGCGGTTAACATGGCAAAATTCAATGCTTACAGTGTCTTAAATACAATTAAAAACATAACATATAATAAAAACTAAACAAATCAATAAAATATAAATTCATCATGCCATCACCGCTCAATCAGTGAGCTTTGAAATGGTTGAACAGAAGCTCTCCGAAGTTCTAGGTCAGTGTTTCTCAACCTTCCTAATGCCGCGACCCCTTAATACCGTTCCTCATGTTGTGGTAACACCTACAAATGCCAGAAGGGTTAAACACATAACATATAATAAAAAATAAAACACATCAATAAAATATAAATTCATGGTGTCATCACCGCTCAATCAGGGAGCTTTGAAATGGTTAAACAGAGGGAAATAGTTAGGCCTCTATAGTGATTAGTGCTGTGGGTGGAAGGAAGGTTCAAAAGATCCTGTTTGAATTCCTGTGTGTGGAACTTTAAGAAACTCAAGATTATAGGACTTTTTCTCAAAAAGTAAAGCCTAAGAATTTATTTAAAACCATTACACTTATTTACTGTTCTAGAACAAAATAAACAACGTATTCCTGGTTTTTATTTATTTATTTACTCTATTTGTATACTACCTTTCTCAGCCCGCTGGTGACTCAAGGCGGTTAACATGGCAAAATTCAATGCTTACAGTGTCTTAAATACAATTAAAAACATAACATATAATAAAAACTAAACAAATCAATAAAATATAAATTCATCATGCCATCACCGCTCAATCAGTGAGCTTTGAAATGGTTGAACAGAAGCTCTCCGAAGCTCTAGGTCAGTGTTTCTCAACCTTCCTAATGCCGCGACCCCTTAATACAGTTCCTCATGTTGTGGTGACCCCTACAAATGCCAGAAGGGTTAAACACATAACATATAATAAAAACTAAAACAAATCAATAAAATATAAATTCATAGTGTCTTCCACGCTCAATCAGGGAGCTTTGAATTGGTTGAACAGAGGAAAATAGTTAGGCCTCTATAGTGATTAGAGTGCTGTGGGTGGAAGGTTCAAATGATCCTGCTTGAATTCCTGTGTGTAGAACTTTAAGACACTCAAGATTATAAGACTTTTTCTCAACAAGTAAAGCCTGACAATTTATTTAAAACCATTACACTTATTTACTGCTCTAGAACAAAATAAACAACATATTCCTGTTTTATTTATTTATTTACTGTATTTGTATACTGCCTTTCTCAGCCTGCAGGCGACTCAAGGCGGTTAACATGGCAAAATTCAATGCTTACAGCGTCTTAAATACAATTAAAAACATAACATATAATAAAAACTAAACAAATCAATAAAATATAAATTCATCATGCCATCACCGCTCAATCAGGGAGCTTTGAGATGGTTGAACAGAAGCTCTCCAAAGCTCTAGGTCAGTGTTTCATAGAATCATAGAATCAAAGAGTTGGAAGAGACCTCATGGGCCATCCAGTCCAACCCCCTGCCAAGAAGCAGGAATATTGCATTCAAATCACCCTCAACCTTCCTAATGCCACGGCCCCTTAGTACAGTTCCTCATGTTGTGATGACCCCCACAAATGCCAGAAGGGTTAAACACATAACATATAATAAAAACTAAAACAAATCAATAAAATATAAATTCATAGTGTCATCCCCGCTCAGTCAGGGAGCTTTGAAATGGTTAAACAGAGGAAAATAGTTAGGCCTCTATAGTGATTAGAGTGCTGTGGGTGGAAGGAAGGTTCAAAAGATCCTGTTTGAATTCCTGTGTGTGGAACTTTAAGAAACTCAAGATTATAAGACTTTTTCTCAAAAAGTAAAGCCTGACAATTTATTTAACACCATTACACTTATTTACTGTTCTAGAACAAAATAAACAACAGATTCCTGGTTTTTTAAAATTTATTTACTGTATTTGTATACTGCCTTTCTCAGCCTGCAGGTGACTCAAGGCAGTTGACATGGCAAATTTCAATGCTTACAGTGCCTTAAATACAATTAAAAACATAACATATAATAAAAACTAAACAAATCAATAAAATATACATTCATCATGCCATCACCGCTCAATCAGGGAGCTTTGAAATGGTTGAACAGAAGGTCTCCGAAACTCTAGGTCAGTGTTTCTCAACCTTCCTAATGCCGCGACCCCTTAATACAGTTCCTCATGTTGTGGTGACCCCTACAAATGCCTGAAGGGTTAAACATATAACATATAATAAAAACTAAAACAAATCAATAAAATATACATTCATAGTGTCATCCCCGCTCAATCAGGGAGCTTTGAATTGGTTGAACAGAGGAAAATAGTTAGGCCTCTATAGTGATTAGAGTGCTGTGGGTTGAAGGAAGGTTCAAAAGATCCTGTTTGAATTCCTGTGTGTGGAACTTTAAGAAACTCAAGATTATAAGACTTTTTCTCAAAAAGTAAAGCCTGACAATTTATTTAACACCATTACACTTATTTACTAGGGCTGGGCGGTTTCGTTTCGTTAATTTGTAATTCGTTAAAAATTCGTTATTTTTTTTTATAACGAAGCGATAACGAACCATTCTGGAGCAACTTAAAAATGAAACGAATTTTTAAATTCGTTTCGTAATTGTTTCGGATTCGTTATGTATTCATTTTGTTATCGTTTTGAAGTCGTTTCGTTATTATTTCCGCATGTCTGGGGCAAGTTTTATAGTTGTTTTTTGTTTAATTAGTGAAAAAAAATTATAATATCACACCAACAGTCAACAACAGAGGGAGAGGGAAGCTTCAGAAGTTCCCCCTGTCCCATTTGGAGGTTTTTTAGCGTATTTCACGGTCGCGTCCGCCATTAACGAATCGATTCGTTATTGTTTCGAAATCGATTCGTTATTGTTTCGTAATTTTTTAAACATTTACGAAATTTCGTAAATATCGAACTTTTTAAAAGAAAAAATTCGGAATTCTTTTTAAAATCAAAACGCAAAACCCCCCAAAAAACGAATCGATTTTAGAAACAAATTTTTCCGTTGTTACCCAGGCCTATTAATTACTGTTCTAGAGCAAAATGAACAACATATTCCTGTTTTTTAAATTTTATTTACTGTATTTGTATACTGCCTTTCTCAGCCTGCAGGCGACTCAAGGCAGTTAACATGGCAAAATTCAACGCTTACAGCATCTTAAATACAATTAAAAACATAACATATAATAAAAACTAAACAAATCAATAAAATATAAATTCATCATGCCATCACCGCTCAATCAGGGAGCTTTGAAATGGTTGAACAGAAGCTCTCCGAAGCTCTAGGTCAGTGTTTCTCAACCTTCCTAATGCCGCGACCCCTTAATATAGTTCCTCATGTTGTGGTGACCCCTGCAAATGCCAGAAGGGTTAAACACATAACATATAAGAAAAACTAAAACAAATCAATAAAATATAAATTCATAGTGTCATCCCCGCTCAGTCAGGGAGCTTTGAAATGGTTGAACAGAGGAAAATAGTTAGGCCTCTATAGTGATTAGAGTGCTGTGGGTGGAAGGAAGGTTCAAAAGATCCTGTTTGAATTCCTGTGTGTGGAACTTTAAGACACTCAAGATTATAAGACTTTTTCTCAAAAAGTAAATCCTGACAATTTATTTAAAACCATTACACTTATTTACTGTTCTAGAACAAAATAAACAACATATTCCTGTTTTTTTTAAATTTATTTACTGTGTTTGTATACTGCCTTTCTCAGCCTGCAGGCAACTCAAGGCGGTTAACATGGCAAAATTCAATGCTTACAGTGTCTTAAATACAATTAAAAACATAACATATAATAAAAACTAAACAAATCAATAAAATATAAATTTATCATGCCATCACCGCTCAATCAGGGAGCTTTGAAATGGTTGAACAGAAGCTCTCCGAAGTTCTAGGTCAGTGTTTCTCAACCTTCCTAATGCCGCGATCCCTTAATACCGTTCCTCATGTTGTGGTAACCCCTACAAATGCCAGAAGGGTTAAACACATAACATATAATAAAACTAAAACAAATCAATAAAATATAAATTCATAGTGTCTTCCACGCTCAATCAGGGAGCTTTGAATGGGTTGAACAGAGGAAAATAGTTAGACCTCTATAGTGATTAGAGTGCTGTGGGTGGAAGGAAGGTTCAAAAGATCCTGTTTGAATTCCTGTGTGTGGAACTTTAAGAAACTCAAAATTATAAGTCTTTTTCTCAAAAAGTAAAGCCTGACAATTTATTTAAAACCATTACACTTATTTATTGTTCTAGAACAAAATAAACAACATATTCCTGTTTTTTAAAAATTTATTTACTGTATTTGTTTACTGCCTTTCTCAGCCTGCAGGCGACTCAAGGCGGTTAACATGGCAAAATTCAATGCTTACAGTGTCTTAAATACAATTAAAAACATAACATATAATAAAAACTAAACAAATCAATAAAATATAAATTCATCATGCCATCACCACTCAATCAGGGAGCTTTGAAATGGTTGAACAGAAGCTCTCCAAAGCTCTAGGTCAGTGTTTCTCAACCTTCCTCATGCCACGACCCCTTAGTACAGTTCCTCATGTTGTGGTGACCCCTACAAATGACAAAAGGGTTAAACACATAACATATAATAAAAAATAAAACAAATCAATAAAATATAAATTCATGGTGCCATCACCGCTCAATCAGGGAGCTTTGAAATGGTTGAACAGAGGAAAATAGTTAGGCCTCTATAGTGATTAGAGTGCTGTGGGTGGAAGGAAGGTTCAAAAGATCCTGTTTGAATTCCGGTGTGTGGAACTTTAAGAAACTCAAGATTATAAGTCTTTTTCTCAAAAAGTAAAGCCTGACAATTGATTTAAAACCAGTACACTTATTTACTGCTCTAGAACAAAATAAAAAACATATTCCTGTTTTATTTATTTATTTACTGTATTTGTATACTGCCTTTCTCAAACTGGGAGTAGATAAAAGGACCTCTGGTGCTGCAGTGAGAGCAGAACTAGAAATCTACACAATCAATGCACAGTCTAAACTTAGAGCGTACAATTACTGGTGTAAAATCAATGTAATGGAGCCTGATAGACTCCCAAAATTGTGCCTACTGGAACAGATAAAATCCCAACTACCGACCTCCTGGATTACACAACTGACAAATTATATAAGAAGTTGTGGGCTTCCTGTCTCCTGCGCCTCAAATGACCAAGTAAGAAAGGGTGCTATACAAAGAATTACTACTACTACTACTACTACCACCATTTTTTTTATCAACCAAGCGTAGTATCTATGGATGCAGAATCTGTGGATGCAGAGGGCCAGCTGTACTATAGAAGCCAGTTGTAGTAGGATCATCGTAGCCACGAGACCTCTGTGTAGGAGGGATTCGTAGTCGGATCTCATTGGGTGTCCATGGTATCTTCTCCCACGTTTCTCCAAATGTGTCAACACCCAAGGAAAGCAGCGGGTCATGCCAATCTGTCTATTGTACCTCGGTCTCGGTGCCTCCTTGTCTCCTGGAGAGCTGGAAGCAAAGGGCTTTTTTGCTGTCGTTATTAATTAACACACTCAATAAAGAGAAAGAGCATTAGCAAAGTGACAGGCGCTGGGTTGGCGCTGAGAAACGTTGCTGTGGAAATGGCAGATGCTTCGGCTTTGAGAAGGAATTCCTCCAATATGTGAGATGGAGAGGCAGTTTCTCTTCCTCGGAGGCTTGTTGTTTGTTTGCAATACTGTTGTCGCCAGATCTCATGGACTTCTATGCACCGCTATCAGGGCTTATTTATTATTTACTAGCTTGGGGACCCGGCGCTGCCCGGGTTATTTGACAAAGACATTGTGTGGCAAAGGTGTTCTTTATTAGTTATCAGTTAGTGAAGGTACTGGAAATCCCATTGTGCATGGTCCACCCTCTTCCAAACAGCATCTGGATGCAGAGTGGGTTATGGGGGCTCTGTGTGCCAAGTTTGGTCTTGATCACTCATTGGATGAGGGTCGCAGTGGTCTCAGAAAGTGAGTTAAGGTACTGCACATCCCGTTATCCATGGTCTGTTCTCCCCCAAGCCTCACCAGAGTGTTGAGCCATGGGGGCTCTCTGTGCCAAGTTTGGTCTTTATTGGTATTTGGATGAGTGTCTCTGTGGTTTCAGGAAGTGAGTGAAGGTACTGCAAGTCCCATCATGGAGGCTCTTTGTGCCAACTTTGGTCTTTATTGGTATTTGGATGAGTGTCTCTGTGGTTTCAGGAAGTAAGTGAAGGTACTGCAAGTCCCATCATGGGGGCTCTCTGTGCCAAGTTTGGTCTTTATTGGTATTTGGGTGAGTGTCTCTGTGGTTTCAGGAAGTGAGTGAAGGTACTGCAAGTCCCATCATGGGGGCTCTCTGTGCCAAGTTTGGTCTTTATTGGTATTTGGATGTCTCTGTGGTTTCAGGAAATGAGTGAAGGTACTGCAAGTCCCATCATGGGGGCTCTCTGTGCCAAGTTTGGTCTTTATTGGTATTTGGGTGAGTGTCTCTGTGGTTTCAGGAAGTGAGTGAAGGTACTGCAAGTCCCATCATGGGGGCTCTCTGTGCCAAGTTTGGTCTTTATTGGTATTTGGATGAATGTCTCTGTGGTTTCAGGAAGTGAATGAAGGAACTGCAAGTCCCACCATGGGGGCTCTCTGTGCCAAGTTTGGTCTTTATTGGTATTTGGATGGGTGTCTCTGTGGTTTCAGGAAGTGAATGAAGGTACTGCAAGTCCCATCATGGGGGCTCTCTGTGCCAAGTTTGGTCTTTATTGGTATTTGGATGAATGTCTCTGTGGTTTCAGGACGTGAGTGAAGGTACTGCAAGTCCCATCATGGGGGCTCTCTGTGCCAAGTTTGGTCTTTATTGGTATTTGGGTGAGTGTCTCTGTGGTTTCAGGACGTGAGTGAAGGTACTGCAAGTCCCATCATGGGGGCTCTCTGTGCCAAGTTTGGTCTTTATTGGTATTTGGGTGAGTGTCTCTGTGGTTTCAGGAAGTGAGTGAAGGTACTGCAAGTCCCACCATCCTCAGAGTGTTGGAATGTTGAGGCTGGCCAGTCAGAGATCATATGCAAATTTTACCACAGTGGCAACCAATCAGAATGCTGCCACATACACCTCCCTCCCTCCACATACAAACATTCACTTTAATTATATATAGAAATTCATTATTTATTATTATTTATTTGTTAGGTCTTATTTATTTATTATTTAAGGTTCATCTTAAACTTGCATAGCTCTATTGTTGTGTTGTCAAAATCTACCACGTCCGGAATCATTGGGTTGCTGTGAGTCTTTTGGGCTGTGTCGCCATGTTCCAGAAGCATTCTCTCCTGACATTTTGCCTGCATCTGTGGCTAATGGCATCTTCAGAGGTTCTGTTGGCAGTGAGGCAAGTGGAGTGTATATATACACCTGTGGAATGTCTGTGTAAAGCAAATGTGAATGTTGCAATTAGCAAGCTTGATTAGCATTGAGTAGCCTTGCAACTGTAAAGTCAATCAGTGAAGGCGTCTGCATAGAGGTAGCCTGGTGGTTGTTGTTTCACCATCCGTTTTGTGATACTGATGAAGTACTTCCTCATTCTTTGCATACTTGCTGGAGATTTTTATGTCCTTGTAAATCCGTTAAATTTGCCTCCCTACATAAGTGGTACCTAAATTTCCAATTTGACAGATGCAACTGTCTTTTGGGCTGCAAAGGTCGACGACAAGCTACATATTTATTTATTTATTTAGAACTTTAGAACTCTCGACCTCCGAAGAGGGACTCAGGCCAGTTCACAACAACAGATTCATAAGCAATAGTATAAAACATCACATCTCATAATCTACGAATACATAAAATACAGTAAAATACAAACATATAATTACATAAGGCCAAGTCGTCAAAATGAAATCACAATTCATCACCAACCGTCCGTGTGGTCAAGAGTTACTGACTCACTCATCAAATGCTAAATTCCAGAGCCAAGTTTTCTCCAGCTTTCTAAAAGTCAGGAGAAAAGGGGCAGTTCTAATCTCCAGTGGGAGAGAGTTCCAGAGCTGAGGGGCCACCACCGAGAAGGCTCTGTCCCTCGTCCCCACCAGACGCGCATGCTAGGTGTGGGTTTCAAATTGTGATTTACGCCCTTTTTAGTTGTTGTGAGCCACTTTCTCATTAAGAGAAGAAAATGGGAAATAGCAACTACTACTACTACTACTACTACTACTATGGCTATGATGAGAAATAGCAACTACTACTACTACGGCAACTACTACTACTACTACTACGGCAACTACTACTACTACTACTATGGCAAGGATGACTACTACTACTGCTGCTGCTACTACTAGTAGTAGTGACAAATGCAAGATACTCCACTTTGGCAGGAAAAACAAAATGCAAAGATACAGAATGGGGGACAATGCCTGGCTCGAGAGCAGTACGTGTGAAAAAGATCTTGGAGTCCTCGTGGACAACAAGTTAAACATGAGCCCATTATGGGACTTGCAGTTCCTTCATTCACTTCCTGAAACCACAGAGACACTCACCCAAATACCAATAAAGACCAAACTTGGCACAGAGAGCCCCCATGATGGGACTTGCAGTACCTTCACTCATAAGCAAGAATCCGTTCGGACAGGTAAACTGGGCCGGAGTCGTTTAGGGATTTATAGGTCAACACCAGCACTTTGAATTGTGCTCGGAATCTAATTGGCAGCCAGTGGAGCTGACGCAACAGAGGAGTAGTATGCTCCCTGTACCCTGCTCCTGTTAGTAATCTGGCTGCCACTCATTGGACTAATTGCAGCTTCCGGGCAGTCTTCAGAGGCAACCCCAGGTAGAGAGAATTACAGTAGTCTATACAGGATGTAACCAGAGCGTGGACCACCATGGCCAAGCCAGACTTCCCAAGGTACAACTCCTATGTTTCCATAGCATTAAGCCCTGCATAAATTGGTTGGAAGCTCACTCCAACCCGGGCTGGCTTCGAACTCATGATCTTTTGCAGCCAATTGCACCACAGTGAAGGAACACCTGGGTGGAAAACACCTTTCTGTTGACGGAGTGAAAATAGAAGTGAAGATAGAGGGAAACTTCTTTGACCTAGGCATCAAAAACTCATTGCACGGATGACAAAATGTATTGAACCGAATGGTGATTATGTGCAGGGGCGGCTCAACCATTGCGCAAAGTAAGCCTTTGCAGTATAGTTTATTTTGCCCAGGGGCGCTCTTGAGGCGCTCTTGGTGGAAAATAGACCTTGACATATGTGAGTTGTAGTTACTGGGATGTATAGTTCACCTACAATCAAAGAGCATTCTGAACTCCACCAATAATGGAATTGAACCAAATATGGCACACAGAACTCCCACGACGAACAGAAAATATATATCAGTGATTGGTTTGGGGGGGGGGGGGGTGCCAAAATACTGTTTGCTTACCATTGAAAATTGCCTTTGATTATGTGGAAAAAAATATGTAATACCTCTGCTACAATCCATATAAGTTTCATTAAAATATATTCATTCTTTGCATTTTTTAAAAAAATCTTCAAGGTAAAGGTAAAGGTAGTCCCCTGACCTTAAGTCCAGTCATGTCTGACTCTGGGGTGTGGTGCTCATCTCCATTTCTAAGCCGAAGAGCCGGCGTTGTCCGTAGACACCTCCAAGGTCATGTGGCCATGGGCATGACTGCATGGAGCGCCGTTACCTTCCCGCCGGAGCGGTACCTATTGATCTACTCACATTTGCATGTTTTCGAACTGCTAGGTTGGCAGAAGCTAGGGCTGACAGCGGAAGCTCACGCCGCTCCCCGGAATCGAACCTGCGACCTTTCGATCAACAAGCTCAGCAGCTCAGTGCTTTAACCCACTACTTTCCAGATATCCCTCGTAGCTACAAATATACCAAAAGGAAACATTGAAATGGGTTGCAAAATATTAAAATAATTCCAGTCCACGTTTACAAAGGTAAATTGGACAAATAGCCATTGAGAGGACCACAAATCTTAGCTGCGTATTGTTGCCACCCCTCGGGTCTCTCATTGGTGGAGAGGCTGGATGCAAACCAAGTAAATAAGTGCATAAGAAGCAAAACAGATGCATGTAGCTGCAGAGTCTCCTGCGGCTCCATCGCAGCGGGTTTTTGAGGGCTCCAGCTGCTGCGTCCCAGGGCCGACATCAAGCGGGGTTTTTGCAAAACAAGGCAAAGCACTAATGGATCACGCAGAGAAGATCCGCCTTTGTAGGTGCGGGTTTCAAATTGTGATTTACGCCCTTTTTAGTTGTTGTGAGCCACTTTCTCATTAAGAGAAGAAAATGGGAAATAGCAACTACTACTACTACTACTACTACTACTATGGCTATGATGAGAAATAGCAACTACTACTACTACTACGGCAACTACTACTACTACTATGGCAACTACTACTACTATGGCAAGGATGACTACTGCTGCTGCTGCTGCTACTACTACTAGTAGTGACAAATGCAAGATACTCCACTTTGGCAGAAAAAATGAAATGCAAAGATACAGAATGGGTGACGCCTGGCTCGAGAGCAGTACGTGTGAAAAAGATCTTGGAGTCCTCGTGGACAACAAGTTAAACATGAGCCAACAATGTGATGTGGCGGCAAAAAAAGCCAATGGGATTTTGGCCTGCATCAAGAGGAGCCTAGTGTCTAGATCTAGGGAAGTCCTGCTCCCCATGCTCTATTCCGCCTTGGTTAGACCACAGCTGGAATATTGTGTCCAATTCTGGGCACCACAATTCAAGAGAGATATTGACTCTAAGTTGGAATGTGTCCAGAGGAGGGCGACTAAAATGATCAAGGGTCTGGAGAACAAGCCCTATGAGGAGCGGCTTAAGGAGCTGGGCATGTTTAGCCTGAAGAAGAGAAGGCTGAGAGGAGATATGATAGCCATGTATAAATATGTGAGAGGAAGCCACAGGGAGGAGGGAGCAAGCTTGTTTTCTGCTTCCCTGGAGACTAGGACGCAATGGAGCAATGGCTTCAAACTACAAGAGAGGAGATTCCATCTGAACACGAAGAAGAACTTCCTGCCTGTGAGAGCCGTTCAGCAGTGGAACTCTCTGCCCCGGAGTGTGGTGGAGGCTCCTTCTTTGGAAGCTTTGAAACAGGGGCTGGATGGCCATCTGTCAGGGGTGATTTGAATGCAATATTCCTGCTTCTTGGTAGAATGGGGTTGGACTGGATGGCCCAGGAGGTCTCTTCCAACTCTTTGATTCTATGATTCTATTACTACTACTACTACTTTGAATTTATTTGCTGGCCATTAACTCTTGTTTAATAGTGGAGTAGCATTAAATCCCCATTAAATCTGGCAAAGTTAAAGCCAATTCAATTCAAATTGCAAGGGGTGCAATTTCTTTCTATCGGTCTCTTCTGTCAGTGGCTGATCATTTGTGTAAATGTTAAACATTCATGGAACTGAGGCTCATTCCTCAATGCTATGGACACTAGAGAGTTCAGAGAGTTTCTGTTCAACCATTTCAAAGCTCCCTGCTTGAGTGGTGATGGCATGATCGTCAGCATAGATGAAACTCTCTGTCCCTTCTGGCAGTGGCTGGTCATCTGTGTAAATGTTAAACATTCATGGAACTGAGGCTCATTCCTCAATGCTATGGACACTTGAGAGTTCAGAGAGTTTCTGTTCGACCATTTCAAAGCTCCCTGCTTGAGCAGTGATGGCATGATCGTCAGCATAGATGAAACTCTCTGTCCCTTCTGGCAGTGGCTGATCATTTGTGTAAATGTTAAACATTCATGGAACTGGGGCTCATTTCTCTGCGCTATGGACACTTGAGAGTTCAGAGAGTGTCTGTTCAACCATTTCAAAGCTCTATGCTTGAGCAGTGATGGCATGATCGTCAGCATTGATGAAACTCTCTGTCCCTTCTGGCGGTGGCTGATCATTTGTGTAAGTGTTAACCATTGATGGAACTGGGGGTCATTCCTCAGTCCCATGGACACTTGAGACTTCAGAGAGTTCCTGTTCAACCATTTCAAAGCTCCCTGCTTGAGTGGTGATGGCATGATCATCAGCATAGATGAAACTCTCTGTCCCTTCTGGCAGTGGCTGGTCATTTGTGTAAATGTTAAACATTGATGGAACTGAGGCTCATTCCTCAGTGCTATGGACACTTGAGAGTTCAGAGAGTTTCTGTTCGACCATTTCAAAGCTCCCTGCTTGAGTGGTGATGGCATGATCGTCAGCATAGATGAAACACTCTGTCCCTTCTGTCAGTGGCTGATCTTTTATGTAAATGTTGAACATTGATGGAACTGGGGCTCATTCCTCAGTGCTATGGATACCTGAGAGTTCAGAGAGTGTCTGTTCAACCATTTCAAAGCTCCCTGGTTGAGTGGTGATGGCATGATCGTCAGCATAGATGAAACTCTCTATCCCTTCTGGCTGTGGCTGATCATTTGTGTAAATGTTAAACTTTCATGGAGCTGGGGCACTTGAGAGTTCAGAGAGTTTCTATTCAGAGAGTTTCTATTCAACCATTTCAAAACTCCCTGCTGGAGTGGTGATGGCATGATCGTCAGCATAGATGAAACTATTTGTCCCTTCTGGCAGTGGATGATCATTTGTGTAAATGTTAAACATTGATGGAGCTGGGTCTCATTCCTCAGTGCTGTGGACACTAGAGAGTTCAGAGAGTTTCTGTCCAACCGTTTCAAAGCTCCCTGCTTGAGTGGTGATGGCATGATCGTCAGCATAGATGTAACTTTCTGTCCCTTCTGGCAGTGGCTAGTCATTTGTGTAAATGTTAAACATTGATGGAGCTGGGGCTTCTCCATTGTGCAGGATGTCTCTCTCCCTCTCTCAACCTCGTTTTGTCGGATGAGCTCTAGTTAATTAAACCATCTCTGGAGAAGATCGGAAGGCGAGGGCTTCTCAGCCCGTCCTCCTCGTTTTATTAAAATTTCACCCGGCATTAATATAAGATTACAGGAGGTGCTTGGCGACACGCACGGCAGGAGGGCCCTCTGCTTTGGAGGAGAAACACTTCTGAGACGACTGTCGGCTGGTGACAGCCCTCCATTCCCTGGGATCTTCTTCCTTTGGTTTTTGGGATGTGTCTTCCCCCAAAAAGAGTCATTGCAGTGTGTGCATGAACCTTGGGGAAGGAAAGGCAGATGTTGTTTGCCTTGGGCAGAAAGCAACAGTCGCAAGGAAGCAAATTCCTGCGATGGTGTTTCTCCTGTTTTCCGGGATTGCAAGGAGAACATACAGAGAAAGCTTTTGGATTCAGACAGTTAGAATCATGCGAAGACAGGGACATTTGGGGTAAATTTATTTATTTATTTATTTATTTGGTTTACTTTTACCCTGCCCTTCTCACCCCGAGGGGGACTCAGGGCGGCTTACACAACCAAGGCACAATTCGATGCCCGTAACATACAACAGCAATAAAACAGAATAGCACAAATTAGCAATCGACAACAATACATTACATCTATACTCATTAAAAACAATAAAACCAATAAAAATTTCATACAAACCAATATAAACCAACTAGCTTTACCCGCCACGCGTTGCTGTGGCCAACCTTCTCTCCCTCTTTCTCTCCTTCTTTCACTCCTTCCTTCATTTCCTTTTCTTCTTTCCTTTCTTCCTTCTCTACCTGTTTACTTCCTTCCTTAGCTTTTTGCTCCCATCCTTCCTTCTCTTTATTTCTTTCCTTCCCTCCCTCTTTCTCTCCTTCTTTCTCTTCTTCCTTTGCTCCGTCTTTCCTCCCTTCCCTTTTTCTTTCCTTCTCTCCTCCTTCTTCTCTTCCTCTTTCCTTCCTCCTCCCTTTTTATTTTCCTTCCTCTTTACCCCCTTTCTTCCCTCTCTATCTCTTTCCTTCCTTCCTTCACTCTTGACTTCCAGACTTCCTTTTCTTTCTTTCTTTTCTTCCCTCCCTTTCTCTTCTTCCTTTGCTTTTTTTCCTCTTCCCCTTCCCAAATTCCCCTTCCTTCCTTCCTTCCTTCCTTCCTTTTGACACCTTCCCTTCCCCTTCCCTTTCTTCTTTTTTTCTATCTTTCTTTCCTTTCCTCCTTCCTTCCTTTCTCCCTTCTTTCCCATCCTCCTTCTCTCTCTGTATTCTTTCTTTCCTACCTTTCTTCTTTCATATACCTTCTCAACTTCCCTCCCTTCCTTTCTTTCCTTCCTTTCCTTCCTTCCTTTCTCCATTCGCGCAGCATCCTGGCCCCCAGCGAGCAGGCCGTGTTCTAGAACTACAGTTCCCAGAGTGCATTGCGTGTGTACTTCCTCCCCTGGGCACTGAGCATGCTCAGTTGGTTTTTGTAATCGTGAGTTTGTTGAAATGTTGTTTGGAATTTTGATTTGCGTTGTACATACCTTGTGGGTTGAGGTATGTGCACGGCAAATTTGGTGAGTTTTCGTCAAGGGGTTTCTGCGTTTTGCTGTCCCGTTGAACACCCTTTCCATTTTTATATATATAGATTACTCCTTATTGCCGGTCAATGTTCGCTATCTCTTAGTTCAGAGTTTCCTTCCACATTTATCAGTCCTGCCGGTCTTATTTGTCTGGTTGTCCTTACCTAACAAATTGAGATTGAATCCAGACAAGACAGAGGTCCTCCTGGTCAGTCGTAAGGCCGAACAGGGCATAGGGTTACAGCCTGTGTTGGATGGAGTTACACTCCCCCTGAAGACGCAGGTTCGCAGCTTGGGAGTGATCCTGGACTCATCGCTGAGCCTGGAACCCCAGGTCTCGGAGGTGGCCGGGAGAGCTTTTGCGCAATTAAAACTTGTGCACCAGTTGCGCCCGTACCTTGGGAAGTCTGATCTGGCCACAGTGGTCCACACTCTTGTTACATCCCGAATAGACTACTGCAACGCGCTCTACGTGGGGTTGCCCTTGAAGACTGTTCGGAAACTTCAACTAGTCCAGCGAGCGGCAGCCAGATTGCTCACTGGAGCGACATACAGGGAGCACACCCCCCCCCCCTGCTGTGCCAGCTCCACTGGCTGCCGGTTCAATTCCGAGCACAATTCAAGGTGCTGGTTTTAACCTACAAAACCCTGTATGGTTCCGGTCCAGTGTATCTGTCCGAACGTATCTCCCTCTACGTCCCACCCTAGAGTCTGAGATCATCTGGGGAGGCCCTGTTCTCGACCCCACCACTGTCACAAATGAGGCTGGTGGGGACAAGGAGCAGGGCCTTCTCAGTGGTGGCCCCTCACCTGTGGAACTCACTCCCGGGGGAAATCAGAGCATCACCATCCCTCCTCATCTTCAGGAGGAGGGTGAAGACATGGTTGTGGAACCAGGCCTTTGGGCAACCAGGCAATTAAATAAGACAATTAAATAAGACAACTAAATAAGACAATCAGAGGTGTAAGATCAGCAGGATTGTCGAAGTGGAATCAAAAACAGATCTTTGAGTTAGTGTACACTGATGGGTAGGAGGAAGAATTAGGTTTGTATTGTTTTATTGATTTTATCATTTTATTGTTTTTATTGGGATAATGGCCTGAATTGGGGGAACTTGTATTGTTGTACTTTTGTGATGATTGTTTTGTGTGGAAGGCATCTAAGTGTGCCTTGCAGTTGTAAGCCGCCCTGGGTCCCCTTCGGGGTGAGAAGGGTGGGGTACAAGAACCCCAAATAAATAAATAAGTAAATAATAAATACCTAGTTAGCAGATTGCCTGAAGGCCTGGTCCCACAACCACGTCTTTACCTTCCTCCTGAAGGACAGGAGTGATGTCAACGCCCTGATCTCCACTGGGAGCAAGTTCCACAGGTGAGGGGCCACCACTGAGAAGGCCCTGCTCCTCGTCCCCACCAGCCTTGCTTGGGAAAGTAGTGGAGTCGAGAGCAGGGCCCCCTCAGATGATCTTAAATTCCGTGGTGGGATGTAGCGGGAGATACGTTCGGACAGATACGCTGGGCCGGAGCAATATAGGGTATTGTAGGTCAAAACCAGCACCTTGAATTGTGCTCGGAACTGAACTGGCAGCCAGTGGAGCTGACACAGCAGGGGGGTGGTGTGCTCCCTGTATGTCGCCCCATGAGCAGTCTGGCTGCTGCTCGCTGGACCAGTTGAAGTTTCTGAACCGTCTTCAAGGGCAACCCCACGTAGAGTGCGTTGCAGTAGTCTATACGGGATGTAACAAGAGCGTGGACCACTGTGACCAGATCAGACTTCCCAAGGAACGGGCGCAACTGGCGCACAAGTTTTAATTGTGCAAAAGCTCTCCTGGCCACCTCCGAGACCTGGGGTTCCAGGCTCAGCGATGAGTCCAGGATCACACCCAAGCTGCGAACCTGTGTCTTCAGGGGGAGTGGAACCCCGTCTAACACAGGCTGTCACCCTATACCCTGTTCGGCCTTACGACTGACCAGTAGGACCTCTGTCTTGTCTGGATTCAATTTCAATTTGCTAGCCCTCATCCAGTCCGACACAGCAGCTAGACACCGGTTCAAGGTTTGGACAGCCTCCTTGGTGACAGGTGAGAAGGAGTGACAGACCTGGACATCATCTGCATAGAGATAACACCTCAGTCCAAAACTCCGAATGATCTCCCCCAGCGGCTTCATGTAGATGTTAAACAACATCGGGGACAGAATCGAACCCTGTGGGACTCCACACGAGAACGGCTGTGGGGGCCGAACAGGTGTAACCCAGTAACACCTTCTGGGACCATCCCTCAAGGAAGGACTGGAGCCACTGCAAAGCAGTACCCCCAAGACCCATATCTGTGAGGCGTCCCAGAAGGATACCATGATCGACGGTATCGAAGGCCGCTGAGAGGTCCAGCAGAACTAACAGGGACACACTCCCCCTGTCCAGCTCCCGGAGAAGATCATCTACCAAGGCGACCAAGGCTGTCTCCGTTCCATGTCCCGGTCTGAAGCCAGACTCTGCCGGATCAAGATAATCAGTGTCTACCAGAAACCCCTGGATTTGTGTTGCCACCACACGTTCCATGACTTTGCCCAAATAGGGGAGATTGGAAACTGGCCGATAGTTGTCTAATTGACACAGGATACATACTCCTTGCCTGTCTGTCTATGTATCTATCTATATAAAAATGTAATGTTCGTTTGTGGGATTAACATAACTCAAAAACCACTGGATGAATAGACACCAAATTTGGACACAACCAGGCCAATGAGTGACCATAAAAACACGACCCCCCCCCAAACAGAATGTACTTAAAAAACCCCAAAATATACCATATATATTGTCGAAGGCTTTCATGGCTGGAATCACTCAGTTCTTGTGGGTTTTTTCGGGCTATAGAGCCATGTTCTAGAGGCATTTCTCCTGACGTTTCGCCTGCAACTATGGCAAGCATCCTCAGAGGTTGTGAGGTCTGTTGGAAGTAGGAAAAATGGGTTTATATATCTGTGGAATGGCTGGGGTGGGGCAAGGAGCTCTTCCCTGCTGCAGTTAGGTGTGAATGTTTAGCTGATCACCTTCATTAGCATTTGAAGGCCTGCCTGAGCCTGGGAAAATCTGTTGCTGGGAGGTGTTAATCTGTGCCTGTTTTTTTCCTCTCTGTTGTTTAGCTGTTATAATTTTAGAGTTTTTTAATACTGGTACCATATATACATATACACATACACTTATATACATATACACATACACACACACATATATACATAAGCACGCACATATGCGCATACACATATACCTACACACATATACACATATACACATTAACAGACACAAATATACACATATATACATATACACATACACTCATATACATATACACATACACACGTACACACACATATATACATAAGCACACAAAAATATACACACACATACATATACATATACACATTAACGCACACAAATATACACATGCACACATATATACATATACACACACATATATACATAAGCACACACAAATATACACACACATACTTACGCATACACACATATATACATATACACATTAACACACACAAATATACACATGCACACATACTGTTGTAGTAGAGCCTTTGCTTTGCTTATTAAACTTTACTTTGGACCTAATTCTGAGTCTGGCCCTTTAAGGCGTCTGTCTCCCGACACATACATACACACATATATGTATGTGCCTGTCTGTCTGTCTGTCTAATAAGTGAAAATACATTATCTATCTATCTATCTATCTATCTATCTATCTATCTATCATCTAATAATAGTGAAAATATGCCCATATGGATGAATGAATGGCTCATGGGAACAAAGATGGCACACATAACCAACCTACATGACTAACTTTAAATACTAGCAAGGTTTGGGGGAGGGGGAATTGAACCAGGGATGATGGGAGTTGCAGCCCATCCACATTCAGAGATCATTGTGACCCCCACCAGTGATGGATGTAGACCAAAGATGGCACACATAACCAACCTACATGACTAACTAAATACTAACAAGCTTTGGGGGGGATTGAACCAGGGATTATGGGAGTTGCAGTCCATCCACATGCAGAGATCACTGTGACCCCCACCAAAGACGGATCTGGACCAAAGATAGCATAAATAACCAACCTATATGAGTGACTTTAAATACTAGCAAGGTTTGGGGGGGGGGGGGGATTGAACCAGGGATGATGGGAGTTGCAGTCAATCCACATGCAGGGATCACTGTGACCCCCATCAGTGATGGATCTGGATCAAAGTGCTAAATGGGTGGAGACTAGGACGCAATGGAGCAATGGCTTCAAACTACAAGAAAGGAGATTCCATCTGAACATGAGGAAGAACTTCCTGACGGTGAGAGTGAAAGGGTCTTTGAGTGAAATTTGCAAATACTAAGCAAGGGGCTTTGAATGAAATTAACAACAAAAGAGAAATATACCCTTTCTCTGTAGAAAAAGAGCAATACGGAAGAAAATGTTTTTAAGAAACAAGATGTGACATGTAGTGGTACAAGAAGGTACTTTCTTACACAGGATGTTGTGTTGTGGTTAACTTCAAAGGTTGTGGTAAAGTGCAGAGTCTGCATGTACAAGAAGGTACTTTCCATCAAAAGGTCGAGGGAGAGGGGCTGGAAAGAGAGTACTTTCCATGACAAAAAAATGTTCTTGTTTACTTGAGGTCAGGTTATATAACGGTGGTCAAAAGCCAAGGGGGTGCAACAGTCACTTGAAGGGTAGCATCTGCGTACGCTCCCAGGCTGTCCGTCTTCTTCATGAAGAAACTAAAATAAAACCTTGGTTTTTTTTTATCTTTCATTGGGACTGTGTTCTTCCTTTCGTGCTCCCGCGATGTGGACCTAAGAACAGGGGCGGCTCGTCCGTTACGCAAAGTAAGCGGTTGCGGTACACTTTTTTTTTGCCAGGGGTGCAGAGGCACCTCTGTAAATGCCTCTCGACCGCCACTTGTGGAGCACCCCCTTGGCTCACAACAGCCCTAACAGTCCGCGGGGAGCCTCGGCTTCCTTGCTTCACTGACGGGCGATCCTCTTCCCGAAGGGGCCGGGCCCTTGAACCTCGCCTAGCCCCTCTCGTTCGTGCTCCATATCAATGATTGGTTGGGGGCGCTCCAAAATACTGTTTGCTTACCGTTGGAAATTACCTAAGAAGACCCAATTTAGGGTCTCTAACAAGAGCCGTTCAGCAGTGGAACTCTCTGCCTCGGAGTGTGGTGGAGGCGCCTTCTTTGGACGCTTTTAAACAGAGGCTGGATGGCCATCTGTCGGGAGTGCTTTGAATGCAATTTTCCTGCTTCTTGGCAGAATGGAGTTGGACTGGGATGGCTCATGAGGTCTCTTCCCACTCTAGGATTCTGTGATTGGGGTTTGTAGTTTGGAGAGGCCACTCTAAAGACGTTGTAAAATGGAGATGAGAACCCCAAATTCACAGTGGTTCCTTCTCAGTCATAGAATCATAGAATCCTAGAATCAAAGAGTTGGAAGAGACCTCCTGGGCCATCCAGTCCAACCCCATTCTGCCAAGAAGCAGGAATATTGCATTCAACTCACCCCTGACAGATGGCCATCCAGCCTCTGCTTAAAAGCTTCCAAAGAAGGAGCCTCCACCACACTCCGGGGCAGAGAGTTCCACCGCTGAACGGCTCTCACAGTCAGGAAGTTCTTCCTAATGTTCAGATGGAATCTCCTCTCTTGTAGTTTGAAGCCATTGCTCCATTGTGTCCTAGTCTCCAAGGAAGCAGAAAACAAGCTTGCTCCCTCCTCCCTGTGGCTTCCTCTCACATATTTATACATGGCTATCATATCTCCTCTCAGCCTTCTCTTCTTCAGGCTAAACATGCCCAGCTCCTTAAGCCGTTCCTCATAGGGCTTGTTCTCCAGACAATTGATCATTTTAGTCGCCCTCCTCTGGACACATTCCAGCTTGTCAATATCTCTCTTGAATTGTGGTGCCCAGAATTGGACACAATATTCCAGGTAAAGTGGTCTAACCAAAGCGGAATAGAGCATGGGGAGCATGACTTCCCTGGACCTAGGCACTATGCTCCTATTGATGCACGTCAAAATCCCATTGGCTTTTTTTGCCACCACATCACATTGTTGACTCATGTTTAACTTGTTGTCCACGAGGACTCCAAGATCTTTTTCACACGTACTGCTCTTGAGCCAGGCATTGTCCCCCATTCTGTATCTTTGCATTTTGTTTTTCCTGCCTAAGTGGAGTATCTTGCATTTGTCCCTGTTGAACTTCATTTTGTTAGTTTTGGCCCATCTCTCTAATCTGTCAAGATCGTTTTGAATCCTGCTCCTGTCCTCTGGAGTATTGGCTATCCCTCCATCAAGGGCATTCGTGCACATCTTTCCTCCCACTATATGTCCTTTTACGAGCAAACAACGCCGTTTAATATTTCTTCTCTTCGAACATCTCTGATGGGGAAGGACAATTGGAACCGCTGCAGAGGAAGAGCGTCTCCCTCCTCCCTTCTGCTTTAATAAACAACGCCCGCATCAACACACAGCTGTGTTGAGCTTTGGAAAATGCAGACTTTAATTAATCTGTGTTTTCTGCTGGGATTTCAGCACCGTCTGATTGACTTTTGTTGGCGGAAAAATATAATTGTAGCCCTTTCCCTTCCCTGGAGCAGCACATTTATGCTCCCAAGAAATGGGTTGGGTTTTCCTGGTTCCTAAGGAAAGTCAACAGGGAAGTATTGGAGGATACTTACTTACTTGGAGTCCTCGTGGACAACAAGTTAAACATGAGCCAGGAATGTGATGTGGCAGCAAAAAAAGCCAATGGGATTTTGGCCTGCATCAAGAGGAGCCTGGTGTTGTTGCATCCCAGTTCAAGAAACAAGACCATAAGATTAAATCCACCACTCTGGACTGTAGGAAAAGCAATCCTTGTTTATTGATGAAAAATTGGTTACAAAAGAAAGGTAAATGCAGAGTAAAAAAAACCACAGAAAAACACAGGAGTCAATAGGATCTCTGAACTTGAGCAAAACTTCAAAAGCCACAAAACAATAACCAGGAGTCTGTTAGCCTTTTACTAACCATGAACTTGGAAACTACAAGCCTCTGGGATTACTGGCCATGGAACACAGGAATTCTGCCAAGACCAGCCACAGTCCCGAACGTTGCTTGACCTAAAGAAGCACCCGGCAGGGATGCTCTTAAACCAAAGAAGCTATTCTTAGAAACGCCCCTGACTTTTCTGTTTGGGTCTCTTTTTGCTGAAGCCGTTGTGACCTTCGTACAGACTGGGAGACAAATCTATCTCTCACTATCTGTTCTCTCCGGAGCTCATTATCTAGCCCAGGTGGGGAGATATCACGGCTAACTTCCAAAACATTCTCTTCTAACTGTTGGGTTTCATTTTCATTCCCACTGAGCTCTGCATCAACAACAGATTCCACACTGTCAGGGTCAGGGAAAGCTTGCTCAGTTTGAAAAACTATCGGAGAGTCCTGTTCACACAGATCAGGATCAGGCTGAACCACAACAGGTGTCTAGATCTAGGGAAGTCATGCTCCCCATGCTCTATTCCGCTTTGCTTAGACTACACCTGGAATATTGTGTCCAATTCTGGGCACAATACTCATTGTCCGAGTAAGATCGTCCTGGCAGCGGGTACGAAGGTTGCTGCGGAGCCCAACTCTTGATCCACATGTTCTTGGTTTCCAGGTGGAAGGTGGTCCCGGTCGGGGTTGGCTTGATGCGCCTTCCTCTTGGCACGTTCGTCTCTTTATTCCCTCCATTCGTGCCTCTTCAAATTCTACAGCACTGCTGGTCACAGCTGGCCTCCAGCTAGAGTGCTCAAGGGCCAGGGCTTCCCAATAGAATCATAGAAGAGTTGGAAGAGACCTCCTGGGCCATCCAGTCCAACCCCATTCTGCCAAGAAGCAGGAATATTGCATTCAAATCACCCCTGACAGATGGCCATTTAGCCTCTGCTTAAAAGCCTCCAAAGAAGGAGCCTTCACCACACTCCGGGGCAGAGAGTTCCACTACTGAACGGCTCTCACAGTCATAGAATCAAAGAGTTGGAAGAGACCTCCTGGGCCATCCAGTCTAACCCCATTCTGCCAAGAAGCAGGAATATTGCATTCAAATCACCCCTGACAGATGGCCATTTAGCCTCTGCTTAAAAGCCTCCAAAGAAGGAGCCTTCACCACACTCCGGGGCAGAGAGTTCCACTGCTGAACGGCTCTCACAGTCATAGAATCATAGAATCAAAGAGTTGGAAGAGACCTCCTGGGCCATCCAGTCCAACCCCATTCTTCCAAGAAGCAGGAATATTGCATTAAAATCAACCCTGACAGATGGCCATTTAGCCTCTGCTTAAAAGCCTCCAAAGAAGGAGCTTCCACCACACTCCGGGGCAGAGAGTTCCAGTGCTGAACGGCTCTCACAGTCAGAAAGTTCTTCCTCATGTTCAGATGGAATCTCCTCTCTTGTAGTTTGAAGCCATTGCTTCGCGTCCTAGTCTCCAGGGAAGCAGAAAACAAGCTTGCTCCCTCCTCCCTGTGGCTTCCTCTCACAAATTTATACATGGCTCTCATATCTCCTCTCAGCCTTCTCTTCTTCAGGCTAAACATGCCCAGCTCCTTAAGCCGCTCCTCATAGGGCTTGTTCTCCAGACCCTTGATCATTTTAGTCACCCTCCTCTGGACACATTCCAGCTTGTCAATATCTCTCTTGAATTGTGGTGCCCAGAATTGGACACAATATTCCAGGTGTGGTCTAACCAAAGTGGAAAAGAGCATGGGGAGCAGGACTTCCCTAGATCTAGACACTATGCTCCTATTGATGCAGGCCAACATCCCATTGGCTTTTTTTGCCGCCACATCACATTCCTGGCTCATGTTCACCTTCCTCCCCACGAGGACTCCAAGTTCTTTTTCACACGTACTGCTCTCGAGCCAGGCATCATTGTCCCCCATTCTGTATCTTTGCATTTTGTTTTTCCTGCCTAAGTGGAGTATCTTGCATTTGTCCCTGTTGAACTTCATTTTGTTAGTTTTGGCCCATCATCTCTCCAATCTGTCAAGATCGTTTTGAATTCTGCTCCTGTCCTCTGGAGTATTGGCTGTCCCTCCCAATACTCGGTGTCTATGCCACAGTTTTTAAAGTTGGCTTTTGAGCCCACCTTTAAATCTATTTTCATGTCCTCCAATCGTCTGTTTCCCGTTCTAGAGTTTGGAGTAGAGCAGCGTTTCTCAACCTGGGGGTCGGGACCCCTGGGGGGGTCACGAGGTGGTGTCAGAGGGGTCGCCAAAGACCATCAGAAAATACAGTATTTACTGTTGGTCATCGGGGTTTCTGTGTGGGAAGTTTGGACCAATTCTATCATTGGTGGGGTGCAGAATGCTCTTTGATTTTAGGTGAACTGTAAATCCCAAATCTCCCAAATCTCAATGACTATTTTCCCCAAACTCCACCAGTGTTCACATTTGGTTATATTTAAGTATTCATGCCAAGTTTGGTCGAGATCCATAATTGTTTGAGTCCACCGTGCTCTCTGGATGTAGGTGAACTACAACTCCAAAACTCAATGTCACTGCCCACCAAACCCTTCCAGTATTTTCTGTTGGTTGTGGGAGTTCTGTGTGCCAAGTTTGGTTCAATTCCCTCATTGGTGGAGTTCAGAATGCTCTTTGATTGTAGGTGAACTATAAATCCCACCAACGACAACTCCCAAATGATGAAACCAATCCCACCAATATTCAAATGTGGGTATATTGGGTATTTGTGCCAAATTTGGTCCAGTGAGTGAAAATACATCCTGCATATCAGATATTTACATTACGATTCCTAACAGTAGCAAACCTACAGTTATGAAGTAGCAACGAAAATAATTTTATGGTTGGGGGTCACCACAACACGAGGAACTGTATTAAGGGGTTGTGGCATTAGGAAGGTTGAGAACTACTGGAGTAGAGCAACTGCTTTGGGAGACGGTGGTCAGGCATCCGGACAACTTGGCCGGTCCAGCGGAGTTGATGGCAGAGGACCATTGCTTCAATGCACCGGGACTGTGGTGTGTCTGGCTGGGAGTCAGTTGCATTAAGATCACTACTGACCGAAAGGTCATGAGTTCAAAACCAGCCCGGGTCAGAGTGAGCTTCTGACCAATTTGGGTACCTTGTTGTCGACCTTTGCAGCCTGAAAGACAATTGCATCTGTCAAGTAGGAAATTTAGGTCCCACTTATGTGTGGAGGCTAATTTAACTAATTTACGACGCCCTAAAAATCTCCAGTAAGCATGCAAAGAATGAGGAAGTACTTCATCAGTGTCACAAATTGAAGGTGAAGCGACAGCTCCCCTGGTGGCCAAAAGTTGGAATGTTAAATAGCCTCTGACTGTCTGTCTATATATGTTGTGTGTCTGTTGCATTGAATGTTTGCCATGTATATGTACATTGTAATCTGCCCTGAGTCCCCTGCGGGGTGAGAAGGGCAGAATATAAATATAAATATAAATACTGTAAACAAACAAACAAACAAATGCTGGTGGTCTTTGCTTCTTCCAGCATGTTGACTGTTGTAGTAGACCCTGTTAGTAACCCTGCAAGTGGTAGTATGGGCGGCGGAAGGGGGAAGAGGACTGCTCGTGAGCAAGAGTTGGACGAGGAACAACAAAGGAAAAGGATCCGGGATATACTTATGTCACCTACCAATGAAGACTTATTCGAAGGGTTTTTTGATAGTGAAGGGTCAATGAGTGAGGGAGAAGAAGGAGATACGGTGGATGTGAATAGTGGAACTAAGAGGGTTACTCAGGAGCAGGAATTGAATGAGGAGCGACAAACGAAGAAGATCCGGGATATATTTACTGCTCCCACAGATGAAGGGTTATTCATGGATTTCTCTAGGAGTGATGGGTCTGGGAGTGATGGGGAAGAAATACACACTGGATTGGACTAAGGTACAAGAGGTGCAAGATGTATGTGCTCAGCCAACGTCTAGTGACACGTTTGTGGGGTTTTCTGGTGGTGGGGATTGGCAGTCGGGAAATACTTCTGAGTCTTGGGGAGATCTAAGTCTTGACAGAAAATGGAAGAGTTAGAAGGATGGACGTCGGAGTTCAGGTGTGGAATCAAGGACAGCTGTAAGAGATGATGACGGGGCGGAGGTCAGCTCATCTTCGGATGATGTGTAAGATAACTTTTTACTTCCTGACTGTGAGAGCCGTTCAGCAGTGGAACTCTCTGCCCCGGAGTGTGGTGGAGGCTCCTTCTTTGGAAGCTTTTAAACATAGGCTGGATGGCCATCTGTCGGGGGTGATTTGAATGCAATATTCCTGCTTCTTGGCAGAATGGGGTTGGACTGGATGGCCCATAAGGTCTCCTCCAACTCTTTGATTCTATGATTCTATAAAAGTAGCCTCTGAATCTTTGCAGAAGGCAAAGTGTTGATTTCATGCATTGGGTTTTGTCGCTGCCTATTTCGTGTTGGTATTGGTTCCTGGATCTGCAGGTTGCTGTTTCCGTTCGTGTGAGTTTCGACTCAGCTTGGATTCTCATGAGTGCAAATTTCCCCTTCTCTGACTTCAAACCGGTTTTGACTACGACACTGTCTATGTTGTCGGAACCTCGCAACTTTGGACTTGGCTTACTTCGACTTCGGACTTCGTTTGACTACGTCTTCTTCCTTGTTGTTGTAGGTTTTTCGGGCTGTATGACCATGTTTTAGAAGCATTCTGTCCTGATGTTTTCCTGCATCTGTGGCAAGCATCCTCAGAGGTTGTGACATCTGGAATTGAGACCTCACAACCTCTGAAGATGCCTGCCACAGATGCAGGTGAAACATCAGGACAGAATGCTTCTAGAATATGGCCATACAGCCCAAAAAAACCTACAACAACCCAGTGATTCCGGCCATGAAAGGCTTCTACAATATGATATAAGATTACTCTGGCATAACTTGTTTTTGAGAAATCCATGTTGACGCTAAGGAAGCAATCTCCAACCTCCCTTTCTTGGGCAAGTTGCTGGAACGGGTGGTCGCCTCCCAGCTCCAGGGTTTTCTAGATGACGTCAATTACCTGGACCAGTCACAGTCTGGCTTCAGGCCTGGCCACGGCACTGAGACGGCTTTGGTCGCCTTAGTGGATGACTTCCGCAGGGAGCTGGCCAGGGGGAGTGTGACCCTGTTGGTTCTCTTGGACATCTCAGCAGCTTTCGATACCATCGATCATGGTATCCTTCTGGGACGACTCTCCGGGATGGGCCTTGGAGGCACGGCTAAGTTGTGGCTCCAATCATTCCTGGAGGGCTGTTCCCAGATGGTGAAGCTGGGAGACGCCTGCTCGGACCCCTGGTCTTTGACCTGTGGGGTCCCGCAAGGCTCTATTCTGTCTCCCATGCTTTTTAACATCTGCATGAAACCGCTGGGAGAGGTCATCCGGAGTTTTGGAGTTGGGTGCCATCTCTATGCAGATGACACACAACTCTACTACTCCTTTCCACCTAATTCCAAGGAAGCCCCTCAGGTGCTGGACGAGTGCCTGGCCGCTGTGGCTGTCTGGATGAGGACGAACAAGCTGAGGATTAATCCCGACAAGACAGAGGTCCTTCTGGTCGATCGTAAACCAGATCGGGGTATAGGGAGGCAACCTGTGCTGGACGGGGTTACACTCCCCCTGAAGACACAGGTCCGCAGTTTGGGAGTCCTCTTGGATTCATCACTTACGCTTGAAGCTCAGGTGTCAACGGTGGCCGGGAGGGCTTTTGCACAACTGAAACTCGTGTGCCAACTGCGACCGAACCTCATGAAGGCTGATCTGGCCAGGGTGGTCCATGCCTTAGTCACCTCCAGATTGGACTACTGTAATGCACTCTACGTGGGGCTGCCCTTGAAAACGGCCCGGAAATTCCAACTGGTCCAACGGGCGGCGGCCAGGTTGTGAACTGGTGCTCCTTACAGGGAGAGGTCAGCCCTCCTGTTTAAGGAGCTCCACTGGCTGTGGTTCATTTTCCGGTCCCAATTCAAGGTGCAGGTGCTCACCTACAAAGCCCTAAACGGTTTGAGACCTTCCTACCTGCGTGACCGCATCTCCGTATACGAACCCACACGATCTCTCCGATCATCTGGATTGGTGGGGACGAGGGACAGGCAAGCGCGATTGGTGGGGACGAGGGACAGGGCCGTCACTGTGGTGGCCCCCCAACTCTGGAACTCTCTCCCCAAGGACATCAGACAAGCCCCAACATTGGCAGTCTTTAGGAAGAGCTTGAAGACGTGTTGTTCCAGTGTGCCTTCCCAGAATAGGAAACTCCAAGCATCATGTCCCAAATGCACTTTACTAGAGATTTAAGATTGTCTGCACACCGCAGTTATCTCCAAAAACCTATCCATTTCACCCGTCATGCCCAACATTTTTAAAAAATAATTAATCATTACATTTGGCCTGGCCTTAGTTTTAAATGTGTCATATTATCTCATGTTATTGTTACAGTTTTAATGTTTATTGCTTGTTTTATGAGTTTATTTATTGTTGTATTTTGTGATGCTGTTGTTTTATTGATGTGTTGGGCCTCGGCCTCTTGTAAGCCGCACCGAGTCCTTCGGGAGATGTTAGGTAAAGGTAAAGGTAGTCCCCTGACATTAAGTCCAGTCATGTCTGACTCTGGGGTGTGGTGCTCATCTCCATTTCTAAGCCAAAGAGCCGGCGTTGTCCGTAGACACCTCCAAGGTCATGTGGCCGGCATGACTGCATGGAGCGCCGTTACCTTCCCACTGGAGCGGTACCTATTGATCTACTCACATTTGCATGTTTTCGAACTGCTAGGTTGGCAGAAGCTAGGGCTGACAGCGGAAGCTCACGCCGCTCCCCGGGATCGAACCTGCGACCTTTCGATCAACAAGCTCAGCAGCTCAGTGCTTTAACCCACTGCGCCACCGGGGACTCCTATTATTATTATTATTATTATTATTATTATTATTATTATTATTATTGGAGCCCCCGGTAGTGCAGTGGGTTAAACCCCTGTGCCAGCAGGACTGAAGACTGACAGGTTGCAGGTTCGAATCCGGGGAGAGGCAGATGAGCTCCCTCTATCAGTTCCAGCTCCTCATGTGGGGACAAGAGAGAAGCCTCCCACAAGGATGATAAAAAAACATCAAAATCATCCGGGCGTCCCCTGGGCAACGTCCTTGCAGACGGCCAATTTTCTCACACCAGAAGCGACATGCAGTTTCTCAAGTCAATCCTGACACGACAAAAAAATTTATTATTATTATTATTATTATTATTATTATTATTATATTTATCCGAACATGTATTGTTGTATGCCACTTCAAGAAGATCTGCTGAAGGCATTCTTGAATGGCGGGTCAATGTCTAAGCCAGTCCAATTGACCAATACGTCTACTCTGTTTGAGGATTCAGGCCCATGTGTTTTGTCATCGATGCCAGCTTTTTAAGCTTTGTGTTTTATTAAAAATACAGACCGAGTGCTTTTTATGTTAAAGGCGCTATTAAGACATTGGTGCCGGAATTGACATATGAAGGAAGCGGCGCATTGATATGCAGATTGCGATCTCCGGATGGCGGCTAATCTGAACGAGATAAAAAAAGACGAAGGAGAAGTCATCTTGATGGGCTTTAAAACTTGCTTTAATTAAAGTTCTCCGCTTTCATCTCCCGAAAGCCCTGTATTAGTTCCTTCCTTCTCTTGCATAGATAAATAGGGAAAGGTCCCAATTACGGGAAGGCACGCAGCGGCTCCCTTCCCCCAAAGCTCTGGCCAAACGGAGATTAAAATCTCTCCCTTTTCTGTCGCTTGAGACGCTAATATTGCAGAACCCCGAGGAAACATTACTCTCAATTATGGAGGTAGTTTTAAGGGGAGATTGGGGCTGTTTGGGTCACTTTATTGCCCCCCCCCCCGCCATTTTTCTCTAGCCCATAATGAAGTGAAGCAGGAATAATAATATGCTCTCATTGCTGGTTGGTTGGCTTCTTATGAAGGAAGTCCAGTTTTGTGTCCCCAGTTCTGTAATAGGCATGTGCAAAAAATTCGTAAACATCTGAAATCGTAAGAAAATCGGAAGTTTTGTGAGTCGGAAGCCATACCCGAAGTGTTTGCGTGGCCCATGCCAAATATTTTAGACTCAAAACTTACCTCACATTTTTTCATTTTAGTTTTGTAAATCTCAAAGGCTCCCAAAGTCAGTTTCTGTCTGTCACGTTGCCAGGGCTCTGCCTTATTTAGGTAGAGATGAACCAAACACCCAGTTTTATTAAACAGTTTAATTAAAAAAGCACTTACTTGCTGGCTGTTTTAATAGACCAAAATATAAAACATAAAGATAGCACTCAGCCATAGAATACACAAAAACTGATAGCAAAAACAACTCTGTAGTCAAAAGGGTCCAGTCCAGTGGTCAAATGTGCAAACAATTCGTAAACATTGGAAATCGTAAGAAAATCGGAAGTTTTGTGAGTCGGAAACCATATCCAAAGTGTTTGCTGGCCCACACCAAATATTTTTGACTCAAAGCTTACCCCACATTTTTTCTTTTTAGTTTTGCAAATCTCAAAGGCTCCCAAAGTCAGTTTCTGTCCTGAGTTGTCCTCCAAAACACAGCCTTTAGACCAGGGGTCCTCAAACTTTTTAAACAGAGAGTGTCACGTTGCCAGGGCTCTACCTTATTTAGGTAGAGATGAACCAAACTCCCAGTTTTATCAAACAGTTTAATTAAAACAGTACTTATTTGCTGGCTTATACTTATACTCACATTGACCCTTCCATCACTAACCACCATCAACTGCAGAACATATGACACTTATGAAGGAAGTCCATTTCTGTATCCCCAGTTCTGTAATAGGCATGTGCAAACAATTCGTAAACATTGGAAATCGTAAGAAAATCGGAAGTTTTGTGAGTCGGAAACCATACCTGAAGTGTTTGCGTGGCCCATGCCAAATATTTTAGACTCAAAGCTTACCCCACATTTTTCGTTTTAGTTTTGCAAATCTCGAAGGCTCTCAAAGTCAGTTTCTGTCTGTCACGTTGCCAGGGCTCTGCCTTATTTAGGTAGAGATGAACCAAACTCCCAGTTTTATTAAACAGTTTAATTAAAACAGCACTTACTTACTTGCTGGCTGTTTTAATAAACCAAAATATAAAACATAAAGATAGCACTCAGCCACAGAATACACAAAAACCGATAGCAAAAACAACTCTGTAGTCATTCAAAAGGGTCCAGTCCAGTGGTCAAATGCCGAGAATTCAATAAACAAAGTCCAAGGATCAAGTGTCTATACCGTAGTCAAAAGCCAGTCCAAGGTTCCAGGGTTCCAAGATTACAGGAGACAGGTCAGGATACCAAAAAATCCAACAGACCTGGGGGGGGGGGGGGGGAACCAGCAGCATCCACCACCAAAATACAACAAATACTTTTCTCCCAAAGATCAGTCTCAAAGTTAGCTCCTTAAATCCAGTAACACCCAGCTGCAACCCATCTCCTGCACACCTCCACCCCTAATTGCTTTCACCCATTAACTCCCACTTACAGATTACCAAACCCTCTAGAACTAATACTCACATTGACCCTTTCATCACCAACAACTGCAGAACATATGACACTTATGAAGGAAGTCCATTTCTGTATCCCCAGTTCTGTAATAGGCATGTGCAAACAATTCGTAAACATTGGAAATCGTAAGAAAATTGGAAGTTTTGTGAGTCGGAAGCCATACCCGAAGTGTTTGCGTGGCCCATGCCAAATATTTTAGACTCAAAACTTACCCCACATTTTTCGTTTTAGTTTTACAAATCCTGAAGGCTCCCAAAGTCAGTTTCTGTCCTGAGTAGTCCTCCAAAACACAGCCTTTAGACCAGTGTTTCTCAACCTGGGGGTCGGGACCCCTGGAGGGGTCGTGAAGGGGTGTCAGAGGGCCATCTGAAAACACAGTACTTTCTGCTGGTCATAGAGGTTCTGTATGGGAAGTTTGGCCCAATTCTATTGTTTGTGGGGTTCATAATGCTCTTTGATTGTAGGTGAGCTATAAATCCCAAACTCAAGGTCAATGCCCACCAAACCCTACCCAGCTTACTTGTTGGTCATGGGAATTCTTTGTGCCAAGTTTGGTTCAATTCCATTGTTAGTGGAGTACAGAAGACTTTTCGATTGTAGGTGTACTATAAATCCCAGCAACTACAACTCCCAAATGAAAAATTCAACCCCCCCGCAACTCCACCAGTATTCAAATTTGAGTGTATTGGGTATTTGCGCCAAATATGGTCCAGTGAATCTAAATACGTCCTGCATATCATATATTTACATGACGATTCATAACAGTAGCAAAATTATAGTTATGAAGTAGCAATGAAAATAATTTTATGTTTGGGGGTCACCACAACATGTGGAACTGTATTAAGGGGTTGCGGCATTAGGAAGGCTGAGAAACACTGTCCTAGATTGATCGCTAACTACAATCCCCATATGACAAAATCAACCCCCCCCCCCCCATCCCACAAGTATTCTAATTTGGACGTATCAGTATTTGTGCCAAACTTGGTCCAGTGAATGAAAATACATCCTGCATATCAGATATTTACATTACGATTCCTAACAGTAGCAAAATTACAGATTTGAAGTAGCAATGAAAATAATTTTATGGTTGGGGGTCACCACAACATGAGGAATTGTATTAAAGGGTCGCAGCATTAGGAAGGTTGAGAAACACTGCTTTAGACAATGTTGAAAGTAAAAGAAAAATGCTTTACTTCAGCAAACACAAAAGATAAGCAAATGCAATTGAAAAGTGCAAAAGAAAGCAAGGAAGTCATAATCCAAATTAAAGTCTCTTACAAAATTCCAAAAGAAACACCAGTCTTCCTCCAGACAGCGGGCAATGAACTAATTCCTTAGCAGCAGACACTAGGCCTGGGTAACAACGGAAAAAATTGTTTCTAAAATCGATTTGTATTTGGGAGGTTTTTTTGTTTCGATATTTAAAATAATTACAAAATTTTCCCTTAAAAAAGTTCGATATTTACGAAATTTCGTAAATGGTAAAAAATTAACGAATAGATTTCCAAAACAATAACGAATCGATTCGTTAATGGCGGACGCGACCGCGAAATACGCTAAAAAACTTCCAAAAACTTCTGAAGCTTCCCTCTCCCTCTGTTGTTGACTGTTGGTGTGATATTATAATTTTTTTTCACTAATTAAACCATAAAACTGGCCCAGACATGCGGAAATAATAACGAAACGACCTCAAAACAATAACGAAACGAACACAATAACGAAATACGAAGCATTTACAAAACGTATTTAAAAATTCGTTTTTTTAAATAATTGCTCCAGAATGGTTCGTTATCGTTTTGTAATTGGAAAAATTAACGAATTATTAACGAATTACGAATTAACGAAACGAAACCGCCCAGGCCTAGCAGACACAAAGCAGATTCCACTGGAGTGAAAACAGCAGTATCAGGGTTGTTGTTACCAGTGAAAGCTGACTACTCCTTCCTCTGATTTATAGCCCTGAATTCCCCACACAGGAGGTGCTAGGGTATCTCCCAATTAGCTCAGCGTTTTTAGCAGCTATCTCTGCTCTGTCTCTTTTCGTCCCTCTAAAAATGTGGGCACTTTCAAACCCTCATCGTCTGATTCTTCATCTCCCTCCAATTCCTGAGCACTTCACTTGCTCCCCTTCCTTTTCCGAAGGTGAGGAATCCCCAACATGTTGTGACTTAGCAACGAAAATACCGCATATAAGACGACTGGGCGTATAAGATGACCCCAACTTTTCTAGTTAAAATATAGAGTTTGGGATATACTCGCCGTATAAGACTAACCCTCTTTCAACGCAGACCAAATAAAAAATTTAAAAGCATCAGATTAGATTTCAATATGGTAATTTTCCTATTACTATACCTCCTTCTCTGCCTCCCAGATCTGGCACATGCGTACCTGCACCACTTCACTGTAGTCTTCAGGAGCGAGATCTGAGAGGCAGAAGAGGAGGTATGGTAATACGATACAAGGGTGGGCCAGACAGGTAAAAGAGGTGTTTTTTTGGGGGGGGGGGCTCAGAGTCACTCTATCTCTTTTTTCCATACCCCAGCCGCCCTGGACGCCTGCAGCTTGTTCCGCTCTTCACTTACACCTTCCCCTTCACCTCACCATCGGGACCATATTAAGTCCACGAATCCTGATGAATGGATTTTCTTCTACTATACTTATACAGTGTCGCCCTCTGTACATGGCATTCATCGATCTTGCAAAGGCATTCGAGACAGTGAATCGCAGCGCTCTCTGGACCATCCTCCACAAAATCGGGTGCCCAAACAAATTTGTGAACATCCTGCGGCTCCTCCATGATGTCATGATGGCAACAGTCTTGGACAGCAGTGGCTCCCAAAGTGACCCATTTAAGGTGGAATCGGGTGTCAAACAGGGATGTGTTATTGCCCCAACCTTATTCTCCATCTTCATCGCTATGATATTTCACCTTGTTGATGGGAAGCATCCCACCGGAGTGGAAATCATCTATCGGACAGATGGAAAGCTATTCAACCTCAGCAGACTGAAAGCCAAAACCAAGGTTACAACAACATCTGTTATAGAACTCCAGTATGCTGATGACAACGTTGTCTGTGCACATTCAGAAGAAGATCTACAAGCCACTCTAAACAGCTTTGCAGAAGCATACGAGAAGCTCGGCTTGTCATTGAACATTGAAAAAACCAAGGTGCTGTTCCCGCAGACACCAGCCAACCCCTCTCCAATGCCAGCGATACAACTTAATGGTGTAACATTAGAAAATGTGGACCATTTCTGCTTCCTTGGCAGCCACCTCTCCACCAAAGTCAACATCAACACCGAAATACAACACCGCCTGAGCTCTGCAAGCGCAGCATTTTTCCGAATGAAGCAGAGAGTGTTTGAGGACCGGGACATCCATAGGGATACCAAGGTGCTTGTTAATAGAGCTATTGTCCTCCCAACCCTGCTCTATGCCTGTGAGACGTGGACTGTCTACAGACGTCACATGCAACTCCTGGAACGATTCCATCAGCGCTGCCTCCGGAAAATCCTGCAAATCTCTTGGGAAGACAAGCGGACAAACATCAGCGTGCTGGAAGAAGCAAAGACCACCAGCATTGAAGCGATGGTCCTCCAACATCAACTCCGCTGGACCGGCCATGTCCAGATGCCCGACCACCGTCTCCCAAAGCAGCTGCTCTACTCCGAACTCAAGACGGAAAACGGAATGTTGGAGGACAGGAAAAGAGATTGAAAGATGGGCTCAAAGCCAACCTTAACAACCCTGGCATAGACACAGAGAACTGGGAAGCCCTGGCCCTTGACCGCTCCAGCTGGAGGTCAGCTGTGACCAGCAGTGCTGCAGAATTTGAGGAGGCACGAGTGGAGGGCGAAAAAGAGAAAAGTGCCAAGAGGAAGGCGCGTCAAGCCAACCCGGACCGGGACCACCTTCCACCTGGAAACCTATGCCCTCACTGCGGAAGAAGATGCAGAGCAAGAATAGGGCTCTATAACCACATACGGACCCACAAGAATATTGGAAGACAATCATCCTCGGAAAGCGAGGGATCGCCTAAGTAAGTAAGTAAGTAAGTAAGTAAGTAACAGTGTCGCCCTTAATGCTTTCATACAGTCGCTGCATACGGCAGGGACACGGCCACTGCCATTTTTGAGATCCCCCCACAATATGCAGCAACCACAGATTCTCCAATCCAGTTTGGAAGTTTCAACACCCACTCTATAAGACAACTCCCAGCATATAAGACTACTCCCTCATATAAGACGACTCCCATGCATAAGGGTACTCCAGCGTATAAGACGACTCCTGTGTATAAGACGACCCCCAAGGTTTTTTGGGGTTAAAAAGTAATCTTATATGCCAGAATATATGGTAATTTTATGGTTGGTGGTCACCACAACATGAGGAACTGTATCAAGGGGTTGTGGCATTTGGAAGATTGAGAAACACTGCCCTATGGGGGAGGAAAGTGGGATATAAATAGAGTGAATAATAATAATAATAATAATAATAATAATAATAATAATAATTAGGGCTGGGCGGTTTCATTTCGTTAATTCGTAATTCGTTAAAAAATTGGTTAATTTTTCAATTACAAAACGATAACGAACCAGTCTGGAGCAATTTTTTTAAAAAACGAATTTTTAAATCGTTTCGTAAATGTTTTGTATTTCGTTATTGTATTCGTTTCGTTATCGTTTTGAGGTCGTTTCGTTATTATTTCCGCATGTCTGGGGCAAGTTTTATAGTTGTTTTTGGTTTTCTAAGGGTTTTTATAGTTGTTTTTGGTTTAATTAAGCTTCAGAAGTTCCCCCTGTCCCATTTGGAGGTTTTTTAGCGTATTGCGCGGTCGCGTCCGCCATTAACGAATCGATTTGTTATTGTTTCGGAAATCGATTCGTTATTGTTTTGTAATTTTTTTCACATTTACGAAATTTCGTAAATATCGAACTTTTTTAAAGGAAAATTTTGTAATTATTTTAAATAACAAAACGCAAAAAACCCCAAAAAACAAATTGATTTTAGAAACAAATTTTTCCGTTGTTACCCAGGCCTAATAATAATAATAATAGCAGCAGCAGCAACAACAACAACAAGCTCAGTGAAAGGCAAAGTCATGATCTTGCATTTTCGGATGAATGAGGAGGCAAAGGAGGAAGAAAGATCCTTTGCATTGCACATCGTACGCCACAATGGCCCTGCACTCGGAAACCATATTGGGCAGTTTGGTGACTTATTCATCTATTTGGGACGCAGGGATTTTCCTTTGCGCCGACGGTTCAGTTTGTGAGATTCGCCCCAAAACGCATTTCCTGCCAAAGATGGAAAAATAGATACGGGGTTTTGCTCCCGAGACGAATGGAGGAGGTAACGTGGTATTTGGAGAGCCAAAGGGAAGCGGACAGGAGATAAACCCTTGAAGGGGATTTCTTTGCAGCGCTGTCTGAAGTCGGTGATAACGGAACGGCTTTATCTCCCTCGGTTCAGGAGCCGGTCTTATGGCCTCTTCACGTCTTATGTGTTTAGAAGACCGGCTAAGAGCATTTTCCTTCTTCTTCTTCTTTGAAATCAAAAGGATGCACAGAAAAGTTTTTGAACTTGTCAAACCCGTGTTTGTGGCAAAGCTGATGGTTTGGTTTGTGAAAAATATATATTTATTGGACACTTCTAATTTTTTTCCACACACTTGCACAGAAAAAGGGAGCGTAGGGATTTTGGAGTTATTGCATCTGATATTTCTTACCTACTTACTTAGGTGATCCCTTATAGTCTGAAGATGATAGTTCTCCAAGTGTAGTACCATAGGTGGCTGTGGAGCCCAGTTCTTGATCTGCATGTTCTCCTGCACTGAGGACATTGGTTTCCAAGTGGAAGGGAGTTCCGGTCAGGGTTGGCTTGACACGCTTTCCTCTTGGCATGTTTCGCCCTTTCGTTCTCCATTTGTGTCTCTTTGAATTCCACAGCACTGCTGGTCACAGCTGACTTCCAGTTAGAGCACTCGAGGGCCAGGGCTTCCCAGTTCTCAGTGTCTATGCCACAGTTTTTAAGGTTTCCTTGAATAATAATAATAATAATAATAATAATAATAATAATAGGCTCACAAATGGAACTCTGAAAAAGGAGACGGGGGGCCTGATTCTGGCAGCCCAAGAACAAGCCATTACAACCAATGGCATCAAACCCAGAATTGAAAAGTAGACAACAGATCATAGAATCAAGAAGTAGCAGCCAATAGTGAAAAGACCAAGGCAGAGACATCTCCAGCTCATCCCCTGTTTGGGTATCAGCCAGCACGTCAACGACTTAAACCTAGAAATAGTTTTCTAAGATCTACAGAAACACTCACTGGAACACCTCAGCAAGCAAGTGTCCAAAAGTGGCAGGCTCAAACCCAGAACCTCAATCAATGGCTGATACCAGATGAGAGACTCCCCCCTGGGCACACAGAAGACGGGATGACTTGGAAGACGCTGAACAGACTGCGCTCTGGCACCACGAGATGCAGAGCCAACCTTCCGAAATGGGGCCTGTGCTGTTACAGCTGTACCAGGAGCTCCAACTTTATTTTCTTTCTGTTATCTGTTTTGCAGTCATAGGGCAGGCCTCCTGTCCATCATAATTAAGCTTTGGTTCCGCCCCTTGTTTTGGCCTCTGGGAGGGAAAGGAGCCATTTTTGGGGCAGTCTCACACAAGGTAGTTAAGCTATAGGACTTAGACCAGCTCGTCCCGTAGAAAAGCTTCCTTTCTCAATAACATCCAGGGATACAGAAACGGAAATTCGAGGGAAAAGGTCCCAAAGCTCTGGCTGAGAGCTCACAGCCTCTCAGCCTCACAGCAACAGAGGGAAAACAGCCCTGAAGTTTCAAAGACTCTCAGCGGGAGGATAGCACTACAGATCCACAGAACTCCAGCTGAAATATCTTCAAGCCTCGGCTGGTAGGTCTACTCGATACCCAGACGCATTTGGAATCGGTAGTAGGACCCACACCAATGAGGCATAGATAGTAAACAGCCTGGGAGAGGTTAAAAAGGAGGTTTTTCCTACAGAGAAGGTTCAGTAAATCAAAGTCAGGTACCAGTCCATTGAGGACTAGACTAAGAAAGCCTTGAAGAGTTGTTTGAACCATCGAAGATGTGTTGTTTGTTTCATAATAAAGACTTTGTTGTATCACTGAAGACTCTAAAGACCATCACTTTAGGAAAATCCCTAAGAATCTCTCTTTGAGGCACCCCTAGCTTCCCGCTGGGCTTAAAATATACGTCCTATAGAAAAGTACAGCTGTTACAGGCACAGTGCGCGACAGAACAGGGCCACAAAGTGGACTCCACAACATGCGAGTGTGGAGAAGAGCAAACCACAGACCATCTGTTGCAATGCAGCCTGAGCCCTTCTCTTGTGAACTACTCGTGGCCCATGGACCACAGGTTGGGAACCGCGGGTGTAGATGCTAATGCCTTACACTTGCATGGCTTTTGCTTGGGAATAATTGGACGACACCAATTGTTCTCTTTGCCCCCAAAATCAGTTTTGTTTTGTTAATCCCTTTGCCAGCCTCAGGGGAGCGTGCTTGCTCCATCCATGTTCAACATCTACACAAATGACCAGCCACTGCCAGAAGGGACAGAGAGTTTCATCTATGCTGATGATCGTGCCATCACCGCTCAAGCAGGGAGCTTTGAGATGGTTGAACAGAAGCTCTCCGAAGCTCTAGGTACTCTTACTGCCTATTACAGGGAAAACCAGCTGATCCCCAATCCATCTAAAACACAGACATGTGCTTTTCATCTCAAGAACAGACAAGCATCTCGAGCTCTGAGGATTATCTGGGAAGTAATCCCATTGGAGCATTGCAACACACCTAAATACCTGGGAGTCACTTTGGACCGTGCTCTGACCTACAAGAAGCACTGCCTGAACATCAAGCAAAAAGTGGGCGCTAGAAACAACATCATATGAAAGCTGACTGGCACAACCTGGGGATCACAACCAGACACAGTGAAGACATCTGCCCTTGCGCTGTGCTACTCTGCTGCTGAGTACGCATGCCCAGTGTGGAACACATCTTACCACACTAAAACAGTAGATGTGGCTCTTAATGAGACATGCCGCATTATCACAGGGTGTCTGCGCCCTACACCACTGGAGAAATTACACTGCATAGCCGGTATTGCACCACCTGACACCCGCCGGGAAGTAGCAGCCAATAGTGAAAGGACCAAGGCAGAGATATCTCCAACTCATCCCCTGTTTGGGTATCAGCCAGCACCTCAACGACTTAAATCAAGACATAGTTTTCTAAGATCTACAGAGACACTCGCTGGAACACCCCAGCAAGCGAGAGTCCAAAAGTGGCAGGCCCAAACCCAGCATCTCAATCACTGGCTGATACCAGATGAGAGACTCCCCCCTGGGCACACAGAGGACTGGGCGACTTGGAAGGCTCTGAACAGACTGCGCTCTGGCACCACGAGATGCAGAGCCAACCTCAAGAAATGGGGCTACAGGGTGGAATCCTCGGCATGCGAGTGTGAAGAAGAGCAAACCACTGACCACCTGCTGCAATGCACCCTGAGCCCTGCCACATGCACAGTGGAGGACCTCCTTGCGGCAACACCAGAGGCACTCCAAGTGGCCAAATACTGGTCAAAGGACATTTAACCAACTACCAAGTTTGCAAAATCTGTGTGTTTTTTTCCCCTTTTTCTTTTTAATCTGTGTGTTTGTTTTGTTCTGTTAGAATTGTAACACAATGGTATGGTTGCTGATGACACGATAAATAAATAAGCCATGATCCAGCCCTTTGTGACAATGCGTCTTATCAAGAAGCCCAAGCATAAGGAACTTGATCAATAGCTGCAAGTGTGATGGGAGCATCTTTGCATTTATGGACTGCGAAAGGGCATTAAGGGGGTATCTGCGATGATCAATAGGCCCAACGCTGGCTTGACTTCCTTTCGTCTCATGGCGCAGTGCAAATGATTTGTCCCGAGCATTTAATATATGTGCAGCTGCACCCTTCATCAGAGCAGAAAGCTTTGCTTCCTTGCTGGCATTTGCAAATTACGACAAAAGGAGGGGTGGGGGGTCTATTGACTTTGGGGATATCGTCTCGTGTTAATTATTTTGGGGAAATAATCTCCGCAGCAGAGAAAATAGAACAGGCAGCAGAATGTTTTGCATGCAATTCAGTGCAGGAGATCAGATCCTGGCTTGCCCTTGAAATTGAAGTTAGATGTCTTTGTTTTGTCAATGATGGGGCTCTGCATTTCCCAAACTGCAAGTCGCTTCTGGAGTGAGGGAATAGGCCATCTGCAGGGAACGTTGCTCTGGGGTTGCCCAGCTGTTTTGATGTTTTACCATCCTTGTGGGAGGCTTCAAGAAAGGAGATTCCACCTGAACATGAGGAAGAACTTCCTGACTGTGAGAGCCGTTCAGCAATGGAACTCTCTGCCCCGGAGTGTGGTGGAGGCTCCTTCTTTGGAAGCTTTTAAACAGAGGCTGGATGGCCATCTGTCAGGGGTGATTTGAATGTCATATTCCTGCTTCTTGGCAGAATGGGGTTGGACTGGATGGCCCAGGAGGTCTCTTCCAACTCTTTGATTCTATGATTCTATTATTCTCTCAGGTCCCCGAATGGAGAGCTGGAACCGACAGAGGGATCTGCTGTCCCCGGATTCGAACCGCTAACCTGTTGGTCAGCAGTCCTGCCGGCACAAGGCTTTAGTCCATTGCACAACCTATAATATTGCATGAAATGTTGAGATTGCAGTGCACAACTATGGAGGAATGTGTGTGTTCTGTTACGCGCTGGGCCTCTAAATAATTGTCTTTAAATAGGACGTGCGACTTGAGCCCAGCGGGAAGCCAGGGGGCCCAAAGAGAAGTTCTCAGAGGTTTTCCACCACAAATGGTCTTTAGATGGCTTGTGAATTATAACAAAGTCCTTTATTAATGAACAATCAAACAGAAACTTCTCTTGTCTTCAGAAAGTTAAACAAATGATTCCAGGCTTTTATGCAACTGGTGGCTTTCTAATCTTGTCCACGAAGGACAGGCAACTGTCTTCAATAACTAATTCTTTACTTTAAAGGAAAATCCCCCTTTTAACTTCTCCCAGGCTGACTGTAATCTAACCCTTACTGATGTGGGCTACCGGGTCGAACTGCGTCTCGAAGCACCAAGTGGACCTACCAGTACAGGCTTGGATATACTCCAGCTGGAGTTCTTTGGTCTTCCGAACTGTTTACCCTCCGAAATTCCTCAAAGCTTTAGGACTGCTTCCCTGGAAATCTTTGGGTGCTCTTATTTATTTATTTATTTACTTTACTTTACTTTACTTTACTTATATACCGCTGTTCTCAGCCCGAAGGCGACTCACGGCGGTTCACAACAAATAAGAACAGCAAAAATTCAATGCTACAGTGTAAAAAACAGTTAACAACCTAACACATCACACAATTAATAAAACAATTACTACAATAACCATTCACTGTCGTCTCATCATCAAAAACATGTTCCAGATTCGTCATCCATTGCTCCATTCCTATGTTCATTACCAATCATTGCACTAATTATTCGAACGCCCGCTCAAACAGCCAGGTCTTCACCTTTTTGCGGAATACCATTAGCGATGGTGGTAGTCTAATGTCTGTGGGAAGGGCGTTCCACAGCCGAGGAATCCACCACCGAGAAGGCCCTATCTCTCGTCCCCGCCAGCCGAGCTTGAGAAGCAGGCGGGATCGAGAGCAGGGTTTCCCCGGAAGATCTCAAACTCCTGGTGGGTTCATAGGCAGAGATGCGGTCGGATAGGTAGCTTGGGCCGGAACCGTTTAAGGCTTTATAGGCCAACGCCAGCACTTTGAATTGAGCCCGGTAGCAAATCGGTAGCCAGTGGAGTTGGCGCAACAGGGGGGTTGTATGCTCCCTGCGTTCCTCTCCTGTTAGAATCATGGCTGCCGCACGTTGGACTAATTGAAGCTTCCGGGCCGTCTTCAAGGGCAACCCCATGCAGAGAGCGTTGCAGTAGTCTAGACGGGATGTAACCAGAGCGTGGACTACCGTGGCCAAGTCAGACTTCCCAAGGTACGGGTGCAGCTGGCACACAAGCTTTAGCTGTGCGAATGCTCCCCTGGTCACCGCTAAAACCTGGGGTTCCAGGCTCAGCGATGAGTCCAGGATCACACCCAAGCTACGAACCTGTGTCTTCAGTGGGAGTGCGACCCCGTCCAACACAGGCTGTAACCCTATGCCCTGTTCGGCCTTGCGACTGACCAGAAGTACCTCTGTCTTGTCTGGATTCAATTTCAATTTGTTCGCCCTCATCCAGACCGTTACAGCGGTCAGGCACTGTTTCCCCCCGGAAAGCCTTAAGGGTTGAAGCTTTTGTACAGGGGAAGCTTGCACACGTCCTGTACATTAGCTTTCCTTGCTGAGACTAACTAAAAAATGGCTCCCTTCCCTTCCCAATTGCCCTGAGCAAGGGGCGGAACCAAACGATGATGGACAGGAGCCCTGCCCTATGATTGCAAAACAGATAACAGAAGGAAAATAAAGCTGGAGCTCTTGGTAGAGCCGTACCAGCACACTTGGTGCAAAATCGCTTTTATTATTTCAATTTATTATATTATATCCTCTTTGAGAATGCAATATCTGCTTTTCCCTTCCATAAACTCATAGATGTTTCTTACTACAGTGAGTGAACTCTTTGGTCCGTCTTTCCATAAATGTATTTATTTACTTTGCTTATATACCGCTGTTCTCAGCCCGAAGGCGACTCACAGCGGTTTACACCCAATAAAAACAGCAATAATTTAATGCACATATAACAATTGACCACTTAACACATTATCCACTTAATAAACAACAAGCAATTACATTAAACAATTATTACAATAACCAGCCCAATCGTCTCATCATCAAAGCGTAGTCCAAGTTCGTCGTCCATTGTTCCATTCCTATGTTCAATTACCAATATTGCACTAGATTACTCGAACGCCTGCACAAACATCCAGGTCTTCAACTTTTTTCGGAATGCCATGAGAGATGGTGCCAGCCTAATGTCCATAGGAAGGGCATTCCACAGCCGAGGAGCCACCACCGAGAAGGCCCTATCTCTCGTCCCCGCCAACCATGCTTGAGAAGCAGGCGGGATCGAGAGCAGGGCCCCCCCGGAAGATCTCAGAGTCCTTGTGGGTTCATAGACCGAGATGCGGTCGGATAGGTATCTTGGGCCGGAACCGTTTAGGGCTTTATAGGCCAGCGCCAACACCTTGAATTGAGCCCGGTAGCAGGTCGGCAGCCAATGGAGCTGGCGCAACAGGAGGGTCGTATGCTCCCTGCGCTCCGCTCCTGTTAGAATCATGGCTGCCGCACGTTGGACTAATTGAAGCTTCCGGGCCGTCTTCAAGGGCAACCCCACGTAGAGAGCGTTGCAGTAGTCTAGGCGGGATGTGACCCCACGTAGAGAGCGTTGCAGTAGTCTAGGCGGGATGTGAGCTTTGGTCCGTCTTTCCATAAATAGCCACATTCCTCTTTGATTGCACGGTTCAGTGTGCAGCAGTGTAGCTTCTGCAACGGAAGTGTAGAAATGTAGAAGTTGTGTATTCCTGGTCAGCTCCAATTACTGTCATGGCATTCCCTTGCTGCGTTTTATTTTCCTTTTAATTGCCTCTCTTTCCTCCAAGTTCCTTCCTTGCCCCAGACCTTAAAGTACAAGTTACCTAGGAGATCCGGGTTAGGCGGTATCATTAAGGATGAATGCCATATGTTTTAAACATATGGAATGTGCTGGCTGTTTCTTATGTGTCCCCTTGATGTCGCACAGCAGTTTTTGGCAAGGAACCTGCGCAGCTTTGTCCAGAAAAAGAAGGCCATGCCACCTTCTTCTGAGATGATTCGATTAGAAAAATGGAGGTTTCCGCATATAAAACATGGAGGTCCCAAGCCAAGAACCCAAAGTACATATCTAAAATCCATGTTCGATGTCCCTGTCTTGCATCCAGCTTAATATATATCATGTTTGTTCCTTGTTCCCTTTGGGAAAGCTGCGCTATTTAGCATTCCTCGCATCTATCCAGCTTGTAACTCTATCAAAACAAGAGATCAGATGAGTCTGGCATGACTTGTTTTTGATAAATCCATGTTGACTATTAGCGATGACCACTTTTGTTTCTAAGTGTTTGCAAACCACTTCCTTAACAATCTTTTCCAGAATCTTGCCTGGTATTGATGTGAGGCTGACCGGACATTGGTCATTGTTTGGGTCATCCTGTTTTCCCTTCTTGAAGATTGGGACCACATTGGCCCTCCTCCAATCTGATGGAACCTCTCGTGTTCTCCAAGAACTCTCAAAGATGGTTGCCAATGGTTCCGAAATGACCTCCGCTAGTTCCTTCAGTACTCTTGGGTGTAGTTGATCTGGCCCTGGGGACTTGAACTCATTTAGAGCGGCCAGATATTCCTGGACGACTTGTTTCCCAATTTGGGGTTGGATGTCCTCCAATCCCTCATCCACTCCATCTTGCTGAGGTTGAAGATGACTTTCTTTTTGTGAGAAGACTGAGAAAAAGAAGGCATTAAGTAGTTCTGCCTTTTCCCTATCCCCTGTCAGCATTGCCCCATCTTCTCCTCGAAGAGGCCCTATCGCCTCCTTGTTTTTCCTTTTTCTACTGACATAAGAAAAGAAGCCCTTTTTATTGTTTTTAATGTCCCTGGCAAGTCTGAGCTCGTTTTGTGCTTTAGCCTTGTGGACCTTTTCCTTACAGGTGTTGGCTATTTGTTTGAATTCTTCTTTGGTGATTTCTCCCTTTTTCCACTTCTTGTGCATGTCTCTTTTGTGTTTTAGCACGGTTAGAAGTTCTTTCGACATCCATTCTGGCTTCTTTGCACTTGTCCTATTTTTTCTCTTTGTTGGCACAGTTTGCAATTGCACCTTGAGTATTTCACTCTTGAGAAATTCCCATCCATCCATAACTCCCTTATCTTTTAGTATCTGTGTCCACGGAATGCTGCTCAGTGTTTCCTTCATTTTTCGTGAATCAGCTCTCCTAAAGTCCAAAATGCGGGTTTGACTTGTCTTAGTTTCGGCCTTCCTTTGTACCTCAAATTGCAGGAGCACATGGTCACTTGCCCCTAAGGATCCGACCACTTCAACCGCATTGATCAGGTCCTCCACATTTGTTAGGATGAGATCAAGAATAGCCAACCCCCTTGTTGCTTCTTCTACCTTCTGGACCATGAAATTGTCTGCAAGGCAAGCAAGGAATTTGTTGGACCTTGTACTCTTGGCCGAGTTTGTTTTCCAGCAAACATCGGAACAGTTGAAATCGCCCATGACTACCACATCTCTTCTCTGTGTCTGTTTTGTCAACTGTTGGCATCAAGCTCTTCGTCCTGGCTTGGAGGTCTGTAGTAGATGCCTACAATGACATCTTTTTGAGTCCCAGTTCCCTTGATTCTTATCCAGATGCTTTCAATCTGGTTTCCCGGATTGCTCTCTTGGATCTCTTCTGCAGCATAACAGTTTTTGACATATAAGGCTACTCCACCTCCTCTCCCCTTTGTTCGGTTTCTGTGAAAGAGGTTATAGCCCTCGATGTCTACATTCCAGCGATAGGAGTTCTACAGAGTGTTTAGTTTCATTTTAAAGTAAATTTTCACTTTTACTGATAGTTTGGGATGTTTTGAAATACAATAGAGTCTCACTTATCCAACATAAACAGGCCAGCAGGACACTGAATAAGTGAAAATGTCGAATAATAAGGAGGGATGAGCGAAGGAAAGGCCTATTCAATATCAAATTACATTATGATTTTGCAAATTAAGCATCAAAGCGTCATGTTTTACAACAAATCGACAGAAAATGCAGATAAATACACAATAACGTTAGGTGGTAATTACTGTATTTATGAACCAAAACATCACAATGTATTGAAAACGTTCCCTAAAGCAGACTACGTCTTGCTACAAGGGTAGAACACATTTGCCACTGTTAGCCCATCCAGTTTCAGAACATTTCACTTATCCACAGATTTTGGGGGAATTTCCAAAGTTTTTAAAAATAAAATTCGTTTTAAAAAAACAAATAGAGTTATCTCTTTAAATTTTCTCTAAAATGACTCAAGATAACAGGGGATCATTCCCCCCAACTTTCAGAAATACTCCTCCATCTACTGATTTTAGGGATTTTTTTTAATTTTTGACAAAAATGTTTCTTTTTTTTTTTTTTTTTAAAAAGCCACAACAGCTATCTCATTGAATGTCTCTTATATATCATAGAGTTCTAGGGTTGGAGGGGACCCCCAAGGGCCATCTAGTCCAACTCCCTTCTTCCAGGCAGAAGGGCACAATCAAATCTCTCCTGATAGATGGCTTTGCTGTCACGTGCTGGGCCTGTGAAAGAGTCTGTAGATAGGACGTGTTTTCTGAATGCCCAACGGGATGCCGGGGTGCCTCGGCTGAGAGGCCTTTCGGATTTCCCGACACAAAGTTATTTTGAAGACTTAGAAAGTTCGACAAAGTTTTTATTGTTGCTTAAATCTTCAATAATCAAACAAATACTTCAAGGCTTTGAGTCAACTGGTGGCTTGCTTAAATCTTGTCCACAAGGGACAGGCAACTTTCTTCATAAACTGTTTCTTCTTTCTACAAGGGAAATCCTTGACCCCTCCTTGGGCAATCTGACTTAAGCTCTGCTGGCGTGGGCCCCTACACCTGGTCCCAACTGCGTTATGGCTGCTGCGAGTGGTCCTTACCAAACAGAGTCCTTTAGTAGATTTCATAGAGGAAAGTATGTCCTTAAACGCACTTTGATAATGACTTTAGATTGTCCGCACATTTCTTCCCTCTCCAAAACCTCTATCCCAATTACATGTTACCTGTTCATGCCCAGCATTATTTTTAAATTTTTAATTATTACATTTGGCCCGGCCATAGGTTTTTTAAATGCGTCGTGTTATTGTTATTGTTATTGTTTATTTTGCTTATGAGTTTGTGTATTGCTTTTGTATTATTGTTGTTATTGTTGTATTGTGGGCTCGGCCGCATGTAAGCCGCACCGAGTCCCTTGGGAGATGGTAGCGGGGTACAAATAAAGTATTATTATTATTATTATTATTAGGACACTTATTTAAAGAGGAAAGGCAGCGTTTTTGGCTTTGCTTCCTTGCGCTGAACATGAAACTGACTTTTGGGAGGCTTCCCAGGTTTACAAAATGCAAATGAAAAGGTATTGGTTGTCCCCTGACATGAAGTCCAGTCGTGTCTGACTCTGGAGGTTGGTGCTCATCTCCATTTCTAAGCCGAAGAGCCGGCGTTGTCAGTAGACACCTCCAAGGTCATGTGGCCAGCCTGACTGCATGGAGTATCGTCGGAGTGGTACCTATTGATTTACTCACATTTGCATGTTTTCAAACTGCTAGGTTGGCAGAAGCTAGGGCTGACAGCGGAAGCTTACACTGCTCCGCGGATTCGAACCTGTGACCTTTCGGTCAACAAGCTTAGCAGCTCAGCGGTTTAACCCACTGCGCCACCGGGAGCTCCCCAAAAAGGTATTGGGTGAGTTTCGAATCTTAAGTTTTTCGGCACGGGCCATGCCCACATGTCGGATATTCCCTCGTAAGTACGAATATAATGAATTTGATACGAATTACGACATGTAATGATAATTATGCACACCTCTAACAGAACATCAGAACTCACTTTCCTCCCGTATTATTTTTAGCGACAAGAACAATAAGCCAAGAGCTTTCAAGTGCTTTCAAGGCTAATGCATTTATGGAACATCTGTGGAACGGATTGTCCTTCATAGAATTAGTTTTGCAATAAATGAAATACGAGACTGTGTATTGTGGAGAAAAGTGTGGAAAACGGGTCATCATTTGGAAAACATGGGATGGAGGTCAAGTATGGTTGAACTTCAACCCTTCCCCCCAAAAAACCAAAAAACCTCAACGGTGAGGATGATGGACATCATAATCCAAGTATCTTTAGAGATTGCATTAGAATATTGCGGATTGTTGAGGCTTAGGGCGTTGCAACATATTTTTTCCATTGCAACAGATTGCTGCTTGTGTGTGTTTTAAAGATTTGCCTATGAATGTGTCGCTAATTATGGCAGCCATGAGTGCTGCCATGGCGCCAGCAAGCGATGACGGCGCAAGTGGCGCCACCTATATATAGAACTGTTAGTTGCAAGATTTAAACTGTTGTATCATGCTTAAAGCACTGAGCTGCTGAGCTTGTTGATCAAAAGGTCGCAGGTTCGATTCCGGGGAGCGGCGTGAGCTTCCGCTGTCAGCCCTAGCTTCTGCCAACCTAGCAGTTCGAAAACATGCAAAAGTGAGTAGATCAATAGGTACCGCTCCGGCGGGAAGGTAACGGCACTCCATGCAGTCATGCCGGCCACATGACCTTGGAGGTGTCTACGGACAACGCTGGCTCTTCGGCTTAGAAATGGAGATGAGCACCACACCCCAGAGTCAGACATGACTGGACTTAATGTCAGGGGACTACCTACCTATCATGCTTAATCCTGCCCCTTTTACTCTGCTTATGTATAGTTGTATGGATTGGTTACTTATAGCTGTCAATCAGTACTGTTTGGCTTCCTGCAGGAGGAGAGTGCTTCCTTTCTTTTCATTCTGCCATCAGAGTTTTCTACCAGATGGACGTGAGTAAGAGACTTGACTCTAAAAGACCCTGATTTAAAATACCTCTCAGCATAAGTTCTGGGGTTTTTTTACCCTTGAGACTTGTGCTTCATGTTCAGACCAACCTGAACGATGTTGGAAGTCTCAAGCGCCTTCAAACCGGTTCTTTTGGCACCAGAGGAAGATCCTGAGTCTTCAAACATAGGCCATCTGAACTGGGGTTGTGGTTTGCTCCGGCATTCACAGCCATTGAGGAAAGAGGAAACTTGGAAAGGCTTCTCAGCTTCGAACCCCTTGGACCTAGGACTAATTGAGACTGTAACATATATTTTCCTTCACCCCTCTGAAGTTTCCAGCTCATTGTTTAAAGAAATAACTCTTTGTGATCAATAAAACTTATTTTGAGCTATTTACAGTGTTTTGGGTTTTTGAGAGTTCCAGTTTCCTAAAGGAGGGCAAGAAGCAATCCCCTGGGGAAAGATGCCACGTCCATGCCTCTTTCACTAAGAGTTATAGCCCCCAGGTGCGACGGCACAGCACAAAGGGGCAAAGACCCCCCAAAATTCAGAGCTATCCGGATCTACTGTATGGCTTGAGCAAAGTTCATTTGTTGCCTTGGAGACAAATAGCTGCAGCCAACGACTAAGCGGAATGTATGGACTCACCGTCAATAAACCTTGATTATAGAAGTGTGAGCAGAACATTCACGGTTTGTTCGTGTGTAATATGCAGATCATAGAATCATAGAATCAAAGAGTTGGAAGAGACCTCATGGGCCATCATCCAGTCCAACCCCATTCTGCCAAGAAGCAGGAATATTGCATTCAAATCACCCCTGACAGATGGCCATCCAGCCTCTGTTCAAAAGCTTCCAGAGAAGGAGCCTCCACCACACTCCAAGGCAGAGAGTTCCACTGCTGAACGGCTCTCACAGTCAGGAAGTTCTTCCTCGTGTTCAGATGGAATCTCCTCTCTTGTAGTTTGAAGCCATTGTTCCATTGCGTCCTAGTCTCCAAGGAAGCAGAAAACAAGCTTGCTCCCTCCTCCCTGTGGCTTCCTCTCACGTATTTATACATGGCTATCATATCTCCTCTCAGCCTTCTCTTCTTCAGGCTAAACATGCCCAGCTCCTTAAGCCGCTCCTCATAGGGCTTGTTCTCCAGACCTTTTATCATTTTAGTTGCTCTCCTCTGGACACATTCCAGCTTGTCAATATCTCTCTTGAATTGTGGTGCCCAGAACTGGACACAATATTCCAGATGTGGTCTAACCAAAACAGAATAGAGAGGTAGCATTACTTCCCTAGATCTACCATTACTTCCCTAGATGACTGAACAATGGTTACAGGGCTCCTTCGAATGCATTTTTCAGAGTATGGAATGTAGATTCCATTTTCGTCTCCCTTTTCACTCATACTGTACTTATTTACTTACTTACTTAGGCGATCCCTCGTTTTCCGAGGATGATTGCCTTCCAGTATTCTTGTGGGTCCGTAGGTGACTGTGAAGCCCTCTTCTTGCTCTGCATCTTCTTCCACAGTGAGGGCATTGGTTTCCAGGTGGAAGGCGGTCCTGGTCAGGGTTGGCTTGACGCGCCTTCCTCCTGGCACGTTTCTCTCTTTCACCCTCCATTCGTGTCTCTTCAAATTCTGCAGCACTGCTGGTCACAGCTGAACTCCAGCTGGAGCGCTCAAGGAACAGGGCTTCCCAGTTCTCAGTGTCTATGCCAGAGTTTTTAAGGTTGGCTTTGAGGCCATCTTTAAATCTCTTTTCCTGTCCACCAACATTCCATTTTCCATTCTTGATTTCGGAGTAGAGCAACTGCTTTGAGAGACGGTGGTCGGGCATCCGGACAACGTGGCCGGCCCAGCGGCGTTGATGGCGGAGGAGCATCACTTCAATGCTGGTGGTCTTTGCTTCTTCCAGCACGCTGACGTTTGTCCGCTTGTCTTCCCAGGAGATTTGCAGGATTTTCTGGAGGCAGCGCTGATGGAATAGTTCCAGGAGTTGCATGTGATGTCTGTAGACAGTCCACATCTCGTAGGTGTATAGCAGGGTTGGGAGGACAATAGCTCTATAAACAAGCACCTTAGTATCCCTACGGATGTCCTGGTCCTCAAACACTCTCTGCTTCATTCGGAAAAATGCTGCGCTTGCAGAGCTTGGGCAGTGTTGTATTTCGGTGTCGATGTTGACTTTGGTGGATCTGTATCTCTGGCATTGGAGAGGGGTTGGCTGGTGTCTGCTGGAACAGTACCTTGGTTTTTTCAATGTTCAATGACAGCCCGAGCTTCTTGTATGCTTCTGCAAAGGTGTTTAGAGTGGCTTGTAGGTCTTCTTCTGAATGTGCACAGACGACGTTGTCATCAGCATACTGGAGTTCTATAATAGATAGGTTGAATAGCTTGCCATCTGTCCGATTGATGATTTCCACTCTGGTGGGAAGCTTTCCATCTCTCGTTTCTTTTCTTCTTCTCTTCGTTTCCCTCATACACATCTCCCTCTTCTTTCTTTCTGTATTTTCCTTCCTTTCTCTCATTTTCTTCTTCTTCTTTTCTTTCCCCTTTTTTGTCTTTCTTTCCTTCCCTTATCTGATACTTTCCCCCGTTTCCCTTGAAGGCATACAAACCCCTTCCCAAATAGGAATCTTCCTTAAATTGTTTACCACCTTCCAGGATGGATGTCCTGCTTGTGGCCTTCAGGGGTGTGTTGTAGCTAATCCTTTCTATCTATACACTGCTCTTTTGTGTTGCATCTAAGCTTTGCATCCATACATATCTGGAGGCCAGGAGCTAATCCTTTCTATCTCTATACTGCCCTCTTGTGGATGCATCTGGGCATTTCATACATTCATCCCTTGAGGCTAGTAATAAATCCTTACTATAAATACATCGCTCTCTTCTGCTGCATCTCAGTATTGCATCCACCCTTACCTAAAGCACAGAAGCTAATCCTTTCTATCTATATACTGCCCTCTTGTGATTGCATTTGAGCATTGCATCCATACATACCTGGAGGCCAGGAGCTAATCCTTTCTATCTCTATGCTGCCCTCTTGTGGATGCATCTGGACATTTCATACATTCATCTCTTGAGGCTAGGAGCAAATCCTTACTATATATACACTACCCTTTTCTATTGCATCTGAACATGCATTTATACATACCTAGAGGCCACTAGGTAATCCTTTCTAACCCCCAAATATTGACCTTCTTGTGGATGCATCTGGACACTTTATATATTCATCCCTAGAGGCCGGGAGCTAATTCTTTCTATCTATACACTGCTCTCTTGTGTTGCATCTGAGCATTGCATCCACACATATTTAGAGGCCAGGAGTTAATCCTTTCTATCTATATACTGCCCTCTTGTGGATGCATCTGGGAACTTCATAGATTTGTCCTTGGGGCCCACAGCTAATCTGTACTATATATACACTGCCCTCTTCTATTGCATCTGAGCATTACATATGTAGAAGCCAGAGGCTAATCTACCTAAAGCGCAGAAGCTAATCCTTTCTATCTCAACACTGCCCTCTTGCGGTTGCTTCTGAACACTGTGCACACACATACCTGGAGGCCAGGGTCTAATCCTTTTTATCTATACACTGCCCTCTTGTGATTGCATTTGAGCATTGCATCCACCCATACCTAAAGCCCAGAAGCTAATCCTTTCTATCTGCATACTGCCCTCTTGTGATTGCATTTGAGCATCGCATCCATACATACCTAGAGGGCAGGAGCTAATCCTTTCTATCTATACACTTCCCTGTTGTGATTGCATTTGAGCATTTCATCCACCCATACCTAATGGCCAGAAGCGAATCCTTTCTATCTCAACACTGCCCTCTTGTGGTTGCTTCTGAACACTGTGCACACACATACCTAGAGGCCAGGGTCTAATCCTTTTTATCTATACACTGCCCTCTTGTGATTGCATTTGAGCATTGCATCCACCCATACCTAAAGCCCAGAAGCTAATCCTTTCTATCTGCATACTGCCCTCTTGTGATTGCATTTGAGCATCACGTCCATACATACCTGGAGGGCAGGAGCTAATCCTTTCTATCTCAACACTGCCCTCTTGTGGTTGCTTCTGAACACTGTGCACACACATACCTAGAGGCCAGGAACTAATCCTTTCTATCTATACACTGCCCTCTTGTGATTGCATTTGAGCATTGCACCCACCCATACCTAAAACCCAGAAGCTAATCCTTTCTATCTATATACTTCCCTCTTGTGATTGCATTTGAGCATTGCATCCATACATACCTAATGGCCAGAAGCTAATCCTTTCTATCTCAATACTGCCCTCTTGTGGTTGCTTCTGAACACTGTGCACACACATACCTAGAGGCCAGGAGCTAATCCTTTCTATTTATACATTTTTTTGAAAAACTTTTTGTTGTTAAAACTTTGCAATTATTTTAAGTTGTTTAATGAAGGATATGTATGCCAAATTTAGTCCAGATCCATCAAGTCACACAGGTGTCTTTGGGGAACAAACCAACCAACCAACATACACGCTTTGACTTTTATAGAGAGAGGGAGTCGGCATGGGGGTGTTGCGGCATCTTTGCTGCCATTTCCCCTGTTTGTATCCCAACTGCTATCAGCTGTGCTTTGGTTTATTGCTCGTTCTCATGACTGGCACGGAGAATGGGTTCCTGCCATCGCCCACTTTCCAAAGAGGGCAAATGCTTCGACCCCTTTTGCCCTTAGTCTGCACTTAGGACGCTCTGAGAGGTGGGAGGCCCTTCCTTTCTGAATAGCGACTTGCCACTTCACATATTTCAATATCAGGCCCTTTTCATCCCAAGCTATACGTACAAGAGCCCTCCAAAATGCAAAGCGCCTGCGGAGAAATCATCCCGGGGTTTGGCGCCGGCACCGACAATTAGGAGAAGGTTAGTGAGAGCCACGCTTCAAGCACAATCAAGCCCTTGTCGCGGGATAATTGCAGTGCATTTTAATTTATTTTTACTAAGCAAATTTGCAATCCCACTTAGGACTGAAATGCAAATCTCCCTTGAATCAAGACCTGAAGGTTCTCCTTCTCCCTTCAGTGAAAGTCTAGTGATTTCAATTGGATGTTATTTACAGGGAAGCACAGCTACTCCTGTTTGCATGCAGTGTGGGTAACACAGTTCAAATCGCTTTGGGAATAACAACAACAATAATAACAGTATAATTCATTGGATTGCTGTGAGTTTTCCGGGCTATCTGGCGTGTTCCAGAAGCATTTTCTGTTAAACTAAGTTGTAACGGGATCACGTATGTGTGTGTGTGTGTTAAAAAAAACCTTATGCTGTTAATTATTATGTGCAGCTGCTAATGTAGGTCAACTAGTAAGTCTGGATCACATCCAGTTGGGTATAACTGTATGGTTTTTAGAATACAGTTCAGCTTTTACTCTGAGGAGCCTTTGCTCAGGCATTTTGCTTAACCATTTGTACTGCTCTCTCATTTGGATGAAGAGGAAGAAGCCTTATTCTGTTCAAATTACTTTAGGAATAACAACAACAATAATAATAACAATATAATTTGTTGGTTTGCTGTGAGTTTTCCAAGCTGTCTGGCCATGTTCCAGAAGCATTTTCTGTTACAGTAAGTTGTAATGGGATCAAGTATGTGTGTGTATTAAAGAAAACCTTATGCTGTTAATTATTATGTGCAGCTGCTAATGTAGGTCAACTAGTAAATCTGGCCCACACCCAGTTGGGTATGACTGTATGGCTTTTAGAATACAGTTCAGCTTTTGCTCTGAGGAGCCTTTGCTCTGGCATTTTGCTCAACCATTTGTACTGCTCTCTCATTTGGATGATGAAGAAGAAGTCTTATTCTGTTCAAATTACTTTGGGAATAACAACAATAATAATAACAATATAATTTGTTGGTTTGCTGTGAGTTTTCCAAGCTGTCTGGCCGTGTTCCAGAAGCATTTTCTGTTACAGTAAGTTGTAACCAGATCGAGTATGTGTGTGTGTGTTAAAGAAAACCTTATGCTGTTAATTATTATGTGCAGCTGCTAATGTAGGTCAACTAGTAAGTCTGGATCACATCCAGTTGGGTATAACTGTATGGTTTTTAGAATACAGTTCAGCTTTTACTCTGAGGAGCCTTTGCTCAGGCATTTTGCTCAACCATGTGTACTGCTCTCTCATTTGGATGAAGAGGAAGAAGCCTTATTCTGTTGAAATTACTTTAGGAATAACAACAATAATAATAACAATATAATTTGTTGGGTTGCTGTGAGTTTTCCAGGCTGTCTGGCCATGTTCCAGAAGCATTTTCTGTTACAGTAAGTTGTAATGGGATCAAGTATGTGTGTGTATTAAAGAAAAGCTTATGCTGTTAATTATTATGTGCAGCTGCTAATGTAGGTCAACTAGTAAGTCTGGATCACATCCAGTTGGGTATAATTGTCTTGTTTATAGTATACAGTTCAGCTTTTACTCTGAGGAGCCTTTGCTCAGGCATTTTGCTTAACCATTTGTACTGCTCTCTCATTTGGATGAAGATGTAGAAGCCTTATTCTGTTCAAATTACTTTGGGAATAACAACAATAATAATAACAATATAATTTTTTGGTTTGCTGTGAGTTTTCCAAGCTGTCTGGCCGTGTTCCAGAAGCATTTTCTGTTACAGTAAGTTGTAATGGGATCAAGTATGTGTGTGTGTTAAAGAAAACCTTATGCTGTTAATTATTATGTGCAGCTGCTAATGTAGGTCAACTAGTAAGCCTGGCCCACACCCAGTTGGGTATAACTGTATGGTTTTTAGAATACAGTTCAGCTTTTACTCTGAGGAGCCTTTGCTCAGGCATTTTGGTCAACCATATGTACTGCTCTCTCATTTGGATGAAGAGGAAGAAGCCTTATTCTGTTCAAATTACTTTAGGAATAACAATAATAATAATAATAATAATATTTTCTGTTAAACTAAGTTGTAACGGGATCACGTATGTGTGTGTGTGTGTTAAAAAAACCTTACGCTGTTAATTATTATGTGCAGCTGCTAATGTAGGTCAACTAGTAAGTTGGGTCCACACCAGGTGGGGTATAACTGTATGGGTTTTAGAATACAGTTTAGCTTTTACTCTGAGGATCCTTTGCTCAGGCATTTTGCTTAACCATTTGTACTGCTCTCATTTGGATGATGTAGAAGCCTTATTCTGTTCAAATTACTTTAGGAATAACAACAATAATAATAACAATATAATTTGTTGAGTTGCTGTGAGTTTTCTGGGCTGTCTGGCCATGTTCCAGAAGCATTTTCTGTTACAGTAAGTTGTAACAAGATCGAGTATGTGTGTGTGTGTTAAAGAAAACCTTATGCTGTTAATTATTATGTGCAGCTGCTAATGTAGGTCAACTTGTAAGTCTGGCCCGCACCTAGTTGTGTATAACTGTATGGTTTTTAGAATACAGTTCAGCTTTTACTCTGAGGAGCCTTTGCTCAGGCATTTTGCTCAACCAGTTGTACTGCTCTCTCATTTGGATGAAGAGGAAGAAGTCTTATTCTGTTCAAATTACTTTAGGAATAACAACAATAATAATAACAATATAATTTGTTTGTTTGCTGTGAGTTTTCCAAGCTGTCTGGCCGTATTCCAGAAGCATTTTCTGTTACAGTAAGTTGTAACGGGATCACATATGTGTGTGTGTGTGTGTGTTAAAGAAAACCTTATGCTGTTAATTATTATGTGCAGCTGCTAATGTAGGTCAACTAGTAAGTCTGGAGCACACCCAGTTGGGTATAACTGTATGGTTTTTAGAGCACAGTTCAGCTTTTACTCTGAGGAGCCTTTGCTCAGGCATTTTGCTTAACAATTTGTACTGCTCTCTCATTTGGATGAAGATGAAGAAGCCATATTCTGTTCAAGTTACTTTGAGAATAACAACAACAACATCAATAATAATAATAATAGTAATAATAATAAATTGTCGAAGGCTTTCATAGCTGGAATCACTGGGTTGTTATAGGTCTTTCAGGCTATATGGCCATGTTCTAGAAGCATTCTCTCCTGACATTTCACCTGCATCTATGGAAAGCATCCTCAGAGGTTATGAGGTTGTGAGGTCCTCACAACCTCTGAGGATGCTTGCCATAGGTGCGGGTGAAACGTCAGGAGAGAATGCTTCTAGATGTTCTATGTTCTATGTAGATGTTCAGGCCATGTAGCCTGAAAAACCTACAATAACCCAATAATAATGTAACTTCTTGGGTTGTCATGAGTTTTCTGGGCTGTCTGGCCATGTTCCAGAAACATTTTCTCCTGACCCACATCTCAGAGGTTGAGAGTCAAAAAACAGGGGAATTCGAGACAAGGTCCCCCACGACTTTCTGGCAAGCAAACTAGTCCAATGTGGGCTAGGAAAAACTACGGTGAGGTGGATCTGTAATTGGTTAAATGGACGAACCCAGAGGGTGATTCTCCCCAAGGCTTCCTCTTCATCCTGGAAAGAAGTGACAAGTGGAGTGCCATCAGCAGGGTTCCGTCCTGGGCCCGGTCCTGTTCAACATCTTCATTAATGACTTAGATGAAGGGTTAGAAGGCAGGATCATCAAGTTTGCAGACGGGACCAAATGGGGAGGGATAGCCAAGACGCCAGAGGACAGGAGCAGGATTCAAAACTATCTTGACAGATTAGAGAGATGATGGGCCAAAACTAACAAAATGAATGTCAACAGTGAAAAATGCTGTTACTCCACTTAGGCAGGAAAAACAAAATGCAAAGATACGGAATGGGGGACAATACCTGCCTCAAGGGCAGGGCATGTGAAAAAGATCCTGGAGTCCTCGTGGACAACAAGTTAAACATGAGCCAACAATGTGATGTGGCGGCAAAAAAAGCCAATGGGATTTTGGCCTGCATCAAGAGGAGCCTGGTGTCTAGATCTAGGGAAGTCATGCTCCCCATGCTCTATTCCGCTTTGGTTAGACCACACCTGGAATGTGTCCAGAGGAGGGCGACTCAAATGATCAAGGGTCTGGAGAACAAGCCCTATGAGGAGCGGCTTAAGGAGCTGGGCATGTTTAGCCTGAAGAAGAGAAGGCTGAGAGGAGATATGATAGCCATGGATAAATATGTGAGAGGAAGTCATAGGGAGGAGGAGGGAACAAGCTTGTTTTCTGCTTCCCTGGAGACTAGGACGCAATGGAACAATGGCTTCAAACTACAAGAGAGGAGATTCGATTTGAACATGAGGAAGAACTTCCTGACTGTGAGAGCCGTTCAGCAGTGGAACTCTTTGCCCCGGAGTGTGGTGGAGGCTCCTTCTTTGGAAGCTTTTAAACAGAGGCTGGATGGCCATCTGTCAGGGGTGATTTGAATGCAATGTTCCTGCTTCTTGGCAGAATGGGGTTGGACTGGATGGCATAGGAGGTCTCTTCCAACTCTTTGATTCTATGATTCTATGATCAAGGGTCTGGAGAGCAAGCCCTATGAGGAGCAGCTTAAGGAGCCTGGCATGTTTAGCCTGAAGAAGAGAAGGCTGAGAGGAGATATGATAGCCATGTATAAATATGTGAGAAGAAGCCACAGGGAGGAGGAGGGAGCAAGCTTGTTTTCTGCTTCCTTGGAGACTAGGACGCAATGGAAACGAAACAAGATGTTTGCCCTCTAATTAATGGAATTTCGAGCATCTTCTATACGCAGCTTGATCCCATTTTGGGCACGCTACCCACACAATGTATGCTCGAGCGTACGGCGTACAATTACTCATCCTGTGAATGAATATACGGCAAAGAGATTTATGGCACGCTTAAGACGCTTAATGTGTTTATTGAAAAGATAAATAAGTTTGCTAAAGACGTCAAAAGAGGTATTTTTAAATGTCACATTTGGCAGCGCCGAAGGAGGGGAAACCTCTTCATCACTTGGAGAGTTCTTGGAGATTTATTTATTTACTAGCCGTCCCCTGCCACGCGTTGCTGTGACCCACTCTGGTGGTCATGAGGGTTCTGTATGGGAGGTTTGGCCCAATTCTATCGTTGGTGGGGTTCAGAATGCTCTGTGATTGGAGGTGAACTACAAATCCCAGCAACTACAACTCCCAAATGTCAAAATTCTATTTTTCCCAAACTCCGCTAGTGTTCACATTTGGGCATGTTGAGTATTCGTGTAGAGTTTCATCCAGATCCATCATTGTTTTGAGTCCAAGAGAGGAAATTCCATCTGAACATAAGGAAGAACTTCCTGACTGTGAGAGCCGTTTAGCAGTGGAACTCTCTGCCCCGGAGTGTGGTGGAGGCTCCTTCTTTGGATGCTTTTAAGCAGAGGCTGGATGGCCATCTGTCAGGGGTGATTTGAATGCAATATTCCTGCTTCTTCTCAGAATGGGGTTGGACTGGATGGCCCAAGAGGTATCTTCCAAGTCTTTGATTCTATGATTCTATGATCCACAGTTCTCTCTGGATGTAGGTGAACTACAACTCCAAAACCAAAGGACACTGCCCTCTAAACCGTTCCAGTATTTTCTGTTTGTTGTGGGAGTTCCGTGTGCCAAGTTTGGTTCAATTCCATCATTGGTGGAGTTCAGAATGCTCTTTGATTGTAGGTGAACTATACATCCCAGTAACTACAACTCGCATATGTCAAGGTCTATTTTCCCCCAAGAGTGCCCCTGGCCAAAATCAGCTATACTGCAAATGCTTACTTTGCGTAATGGGTTGAGCTGCCCCTGCTCTGGATCATTGGTAGGATTCAGAATGCTCTATGATTGTAGGTGAACTATAAATCTCAGCAACTAGAACTCCCAAATGTCAAGATTCTATTTTCCCCAAACTCCACCAGTGTTCACATTTGGGCATATTGAGTATTCATGTAGAGTTTGGTCCAGATCCACCACTGTTTGAGTTCACAGTGCTCTCTGGATGTAGGTGAACTACAACTCCAAAACCAAAGGACACTGCCCACTAAACCTTTCCAGTATTTTCTGTTTGTTGTGGGAGAACTGTGTGCCAAGTTTGGCCCAATTCTATTGTCGGTGGGGTTCAGAAAGCTCTTTGATTGTAGGTGAACTATAAATCCCAGCAACTACAACTCCCAAATGACAAAATCAATTTTTTGAGTGGAGAACATACGTTGGGTTGTCAGGTGTATCGTGTCCAAATTTGGTGCCAATTGTCCCAGTGGTTTTTGAGTTCTGTGAATACCACAAACGAACATTACATTTTTATTTATATAGATTGATTGATTGACAGTCTTTAAATTCCGCCCTTCTCACCATGCAGGGGACTCAGGGCGGACTACAACATACATATACATGGCAAACATTCAGTGCCATAGACATACAACATATATAGACAGACACACAGAGGCTATTTAACTTTTTCTGGCCACCAGGGGAGCTGTTGCTTTCCTCGTCCATCTACGACACTGATGAAGCACTTCCGCATTCCCCGCATGCTTCCCCGCTGGAATGCTTTTTGCTGGAGTCTTTTTTATGGCCTCGTAAATTAGTTAAATTAGCCTCCCCACACATAGGTGGTACCTAATTTTCCTACTTGACAGATGCAACTGTCTTTCGGGTTGCAAAAGTCGACAACAAGCTACACAATTGGTCGGAAGCTCACTCCAATTGGGCTAGCTTCGAACAAATGAGTTTTGGAGTTGTAGTTCACCTACATCCAGAGAGCACTGTGGACTCAAGCAATGATGGATCTGGACCAAACTCGGCATGAATACTCAATATGCCCAAATGTGAAGACTGGTGGAGTTTGGGGAAAATAGACCTTGGCATTTGGGAGTTGTAGTTGCTGGGATTTATAGTTCACCTACAATCAAAGAGATTCGGAGCTCCACCGACGATGAAATGGGACCAAACTTGGCACACAGACCTCCCATGACCAACAGAAAATACAGGAAGGGTTTGGTGGGCATGGACCTTGAGTTTGGGAGTTGTAGTTCACCTACATCCAGAGGTCACTGTGGACTCAAGCAATGATGGATCTGGACCAAACTCAATATGCCCAAATGTGGATACTGGTGGAGTTTGGGAAAAATAGACCTTGACATTTGGGAGTTGTAGTTGCTGGGATTTATAGTTCACCTACAATCAAAGAGCATTCTGAGCTCTACCGACGATGAAATGGGACCAAACTTGGCACACAGACCTCCCATGACCAATATAAAAATACTGGAAGGGATTGGTGGGCATTGTCCTTGAGGTTTGGAGTTGTAGTTCACCTACATCCAGAGAACACTTTGTACTCAAGCAATGATGGATCTGGACCAAACTTGGCACGAACACTCAATATGCCCAAACGTGAAGACTGGTGGAGTTTGGGGAAAATAGACCTTGACATTTGGGAGTTGTAGTTCACCTACATCCAGAAAACACTTTGTACTCAAGCAATGATGGATCTGGACCAAACTCGGCACAAACACTCAATATGCCCAAACGTGAACACTGGTGGAGTTTGGGGAAAATAGACCTTGACATTTGTGAGTTGTAGTTGCTGGGATTTATAGTTCACCTACAATCAAAGAGCATTCTGAACCCCACCAATGATGGAATTGAACCAAACTTGGCACACACAACTTCCACAACAAACAGAAAATACTGGAAGGGTTTGGTGGGCATTGACCTTGAGTTTGGGAGTTGTAGTTCACCTACATCCAGAGAGCACTTTGTACTCAAGCAATGATGGATCTGGACCAAACTTGGCACGAACACTCAATATGCCCAAACTGAAGACCGGTGGAGTTTGGGGAAAATAGACCTCAACATTTGGGAGTTGTAGTTGCTGGGATTTATAGTTCACCTACAATCAAAGAGATTCCAAGCTCCAACAATGATGGAATGGAACAAAACTTGGCACACAGAACTCCCATAGACCTTGACATTTGGGAGTTGTAGTTGCTGGGATTTACAGTTGACCTACAATCTGCACTGCAATGGGGACTTGTGCAAAGTGGACACGATTTCATCATAAAAGGGAGTTGTGTCTCCTTAGTTGTTGTTCTTTTTCGAATGCAAAGCCTATGCAAATGGATGGGGGGTTTGGCATGACATTGCTCTCCATTGCTGCTCCCGGCCTGGCTGGATAGGAAAGGTCACCTGCATGTTGGAATTAAGTTCAAACTCTGGATATTTGTTAAGCCGCCAATCTCTCCTGGGATGCCTTTCATAACGTCTTGGAGAACGGAGAACGCGGCAGTAAATGAAATACACCGCGCCGGATTAAAGGGTTATTTCCCCTGTGTGTCAAGCTGCCACCGAGCGCTTAAAGCCTCCGGTTGTTTTCGACTTGTCTCTATCTTCCTCTCCGTCGTAGGCTGAGTTTTGCAAGGGAAAAGGACGGCATGGGAATCCAAACAATGCAGCCGGAAAGGAGAGTTTGCCGCCCTAGTTTGGTGAGGCAGCAACCCTCTTTGGCAGAGAAAGCCTTGCAAAACGACAGCTCCCATTTATTTATTTATCACTCAGTTCTTGTGGGTTTTTCCGGGCTATATGGCCATGTTCTAGAGGCATTTCTCCTGACGTTTCGCCTGCATCTATGGCAAGCATCCTCAGAGGTAGTGAGGTCTGTTGGAATTAGGACAATGGGTTTATATATCTTTGGATTGACCAAGGTAGGACAAAGGACTCTTGTCTGCTGGAGCTAGGGGTGAATGTTTCAACTGACCACCTTCATTAGCATTTGAAGGCCTGGCTGAGCCTGGGAAAATCTTTTGTTGGGAGGTGTTAAGCTGTGCCTGGTTGTTTCCTCTCTGCTGTTTTGCTGTTGTAATTTTAGAGTTTTTTGATACTGGTAGCCAGATTTTGTTCATTTCCCAGTCCTGGGAATTCATCTTCTGGCTGATGTTGATATGGAGGTGCAGCAGTTCCTTGTCTGTGTTTGCGGGTTCTTTGCGGATGGTGTGAATTCTCTCTCGTAAGAGGTTGCGTTCTAGGCGGTCATAGATCCGGTGAGCCTGTGGTGTTTTGAAAGTCCTTTTGGCTGCGAGAAATTCTCGCAGCCAAAACCAGCTCCACTGGCTGCCGATTAGCTACCGGGCCCAATTCAAAGTGCTGGCTTTGGCCTTTAAAGCCCTAAACGGTTCTGGCCCAACATATCTATCCGAACGTATCTCAGCCTATCAGCCCACCAGGACCCTAAGATCTTCGGGAGAGGCCCTTCTCTCCATCCCGCCTGCTTCACAGGTGCGGCTGGCGGGAACGAGAGACAGGGCCTTTTCTGTGGTGGCCCCGCCGCTTTGGAATGCCCTCCCTATAGAGATAAGATCAGCCTCCTCGCTGATAGTATTTCGGAAAAAACTCAAGACATGGATGTTTGAGCAAGCATTTGGCTAATCCGATGCGATGAAATCTCTGATCAAGGACTGGCAATCACAGACAACGAAATTGGATTATGATTTTAATTTAAGAGATGCATTGGTCTGTATTGGTGGCCCAATACTGTGTATTGTATATGTATGTGTTTTATATTTTTAATTGGAATATTGTTGTTTTTAAATGTTGTAAATTGCAATGAGTCGCCGTTTTAGGCTGAGATATTAGCGGTATACAAGTGTACTAAATAAATAAATAAATAAATAAATTGTGGGATGGTATCTGTGTCTCTGCAGCGTAGAAGGAAAGTCAGGGAGCACAGTAGATGTGCTTTCCTGGTCCTTAGTTTCTCCAATTTCCGTGTGTCTTGGAACAGTTTCTCCCCGTAGAGATGTTCAATGTATTGTCGAAGGCTTTCATGGCTGAAATCACTAGGTTCTTGTGCGTTTTTTCGGGCTATAGGGCCATGTTCTAGAAGCATTCTCTCCTGACGTTTCGCCTGCATCTATGGCAAGCATCCTCAGAGGTAGTGAGGTCTGTTGGAAGTAGGAAAAATGGGTTTATATATCTGTGGAATGGCTGGGGTGGGACAAAGACCTCTTCCCTGCTGGAGCTAGGTGTGAATGTTTCAACTGACCACCTGCATTAGCATTTGAAGGCTTGGCTGAGCCTGGGAAAATCTTTTGTCGAGAGGTGTTAAGATGTGCCTGGTTGTTTCATAGAATCATAGAATCAAAGAGTTGGAAGAGACCTCCTGGGCCATCCAGTCCAACCCCCTGCCAAGAAGCAGGAATATTGCATTCAAATCACCCCTGACAGATGGCCATCCAGCCTCTGTTTAAAAGCTTCCAAAGAAGGAGCCTCCACCACACTCCCTCCGGGGCAGAGAGTTCCACTGCTGAACGGCTCCCACAGTCATCTCATGTTCAGATGGAATCTCCTCTCTTGTAGTTTGAAGCCATTGTTCCTTGTTGTCCTAGTCTCTAGGGAAGCAGAAAACAAGCTTGCTCCCTCCTTCCTGTGGCTTCCTCTCACATATCTTCCTCTCCGTCGCAAGGACGGCATGGCTAAACATGCCCAGCTCCTTAAGCCGCTCCTCATAGAGCTTGTCCTCCAGACCTTTGATCATTTTAGTCGCTCTCCTCTGGACACATTCCAGCTTGTCAACATCTCTCTTGAATTGTGGTGCCCAGAATTGGACACAGTATTCCAGGTAAAGTGGTCTAACCAAGGCAGAATAGAGGGGTAGCGTGACTTCCCTAGATCTAGACACTATGCTCCTCTTGATGCAGGCCAAAATCCCATTGGCTTTTTTTGCCGCCACATCACATTGTTGGCTCATGTTCACCTTCCTGTCCACGAGGACTCCAAGATCTTTTTCACACGTACTGCTCTCGAGCCAGGCATCATCCCCCATTTTGTATCTTTGCATTTCGTTATTCCTGCCTAAGTGGAGTCTCTTGCATTTGTCCCTGTTGAACTTCATTTTGTTAGTTTTGGCCCTTCATCTCTCTAATCTGTCGAGATCCCTTTGAGTCCTGCTCCTGTCCTCTGGAGTCTTGGCTCTCCCTCCCAATTTGGTGTCGTCTGCAAACTTGATGATCCTGCCTTCTAGCCCTTCATCTAAGTCATGAATGAAGATCCTGAACAGGACCGGGCCCAGGACGGAACCCTGCGGATGGCACTCCACTTGTCACTTCTTTCCAGGATGAAGAGGAAGCCTTGGGGAGAATCACCCTCTGGGTTTGTCCATTTAACCAATTCCAGATCCACCTCACCAGTTGTATTGCATTAAAAAATCAGACAAACAAACAAAATACAAAATTTGCAGACTTGGTCCTCCATTGTGCATGTGGCAGGGCTCAGGTTGCATTGCAGCAGGTGGTCAGTGGCTTGCTCTTCTCCACACCCGCATGTCGTGGACTCCACTTTGTGGCCCCATCTCTTGAGGTTGGCTCTGCATCACGTGGTGCCAGAGCGCAGTCTGTTCAGTGCCTTCCAAGTCGTCCAGTTGAGTCTCTCATTTGGTGGTCAGCCATTAATTGAGGTTCTGGGTTTGAGCCTGCCACTTTTGGACTCTCGCTTGCTGAGGTGTTCCAGCGAGCGTCTCTGTAGATCAGGGGTCCACAAACGTTTTAAACAGAGGGCCAGGTCATAGTCCCTCAAACTGTTGGAAGGCCGGATTATAATTTGAAAAAAAAAATGAATTAATACCCATGCACGATAGAACAATACAGTAATTAAAATGAACAATTTTAACAAATATAAACTTATTACAATGGGAAGTGTGAGCCTGTTTTTGGCTGATGAGATAGAATTGTTATTGTTGTTGTGTGCTTTCAAGTCATTCAGACTTAGGTTGACCCTGAGTGAGGGCCAGGTAAATAACCTTGGAGGGCCGTATTCGGCCCCCGGGCCATAGTTTGAGGACCCCAGCTGTAGATCTTAGAAAACTATTTCTTGATTTAAGTCGTTGACGTGCTGGCTGATACCCAAACAGAGGATGGGCCGGAGATGTCTCTGCCTTGGTCCTTTCACTATTGGCTGCCACTTCCCGGCGGATGTCAGGTGGTGCAATACCGGCTAAGCAGTGTAATTTCTCCAGTGGTGTAGGGTGCAGACACCCCGTGATAATGCGGCATGTCTCATTCAGAGCCACATCCACTGTTTTAGTGTGGTGAGATGTGTTCCACACTGGGCATGCATACTCAGCAGCAGAGTAGCACCGCGCAAGGGCAGATGTCTTCACTGTGTCTGGTTGTGATCCCCAGGTTGTGCCAGTCAGCTTTCGTATGATATTGTTTCTAGCACCCACCTTTTGCTTGATATCCAAGCAGTGCTTCTTTTTTTAAAAAATAATTTTTATTAAGTTTTCAAGTATACAAATATACGATAAAATCACGTCTAGTTTATCAGTCATAAATCAGAAAAAGAATAACAAGAAGAAAGAAAAGAGCGTGAAGAAGAAGAAGAAATAGACAATAAAGGGAAGAGAAGAACATAGAACAAAAAACCAAACTCTATATATATATGTATACAATAGGGCTGGGCGGTTTCGTTCGTTAATTTCGTAATTCGTTATTAATTCGTTATTTTTTTGATAACGAAGCGGTATTGAACCATTCAGGAGCAACTAAAAATCGAAACGAATTTTTCAATTCGTTTCGTAATTGTTTCATAATTGTTTCGAAATCGTTTCGAAATCGTTTCGTTATTATTTCCGCATGTCTGGTGCAAGTTTTATAGTTGTTGTTTGTTTTCTCAGTGAAAAAAATATATAATTATCACACCAACAGTCAACAACAGAGGGAGAGGGAAGCTTCAGAAGTTCCCCCTGCCCCATTTGGAGGTTTTTTTAGCGTATTGCGCGGTCGCGTCCGCCATTAACGAATCGATTCGTAATTGTTTTGTAATTTCCGAAATTTCGTAAATTTTGAACTTTTTTAAAGAAAAATTTCGGAATTCTTTTAAAAATCGAAACACAAAAACCCCCTAAAAACGAACCAAGTTTAGAAACAAATTTTTCCGTGGTTGCCCAGTCCTAGTATACAGATATATACACATGCATATATACATGTCTACTAGGCCTGGGTAACAACGGAAAAATTTGTTTCTAAAATCAATTCGTTTTTTGGGGGTTTTTGCGTTTCGTTATTTAAAATAATTACAAAATTTTCCTTTAAAAAAGTTCGATATTTACGAAATTTCGTAAATGTGAAAAAATTACAAAACAATAACGAATCGATTTCCGAAACAATAACGAATCGATTCGTTAATGGCGGGCACGACCGCGCAATACGCTAAAAAACCTCCAAATGGGACAGGGGAACTTCTGAAGCTTAATTAAACCAAAAACAACTATAAAAACCCTTAGAAAACCAAAAACAACTATAAAACTTGCCCCAGGCATGCGGAAATAATAACGAAACGACCTCAAAATGATAACGAAACGAATACAATAACGAAATACAAAACATTTACGAAATGATTTAAAAATTCGTTTTTTTAAAAAATTGCTCCAGACTGGTTCGTTATCGTTTTGTAATTGAAAAATTAACGAATTTTTTAACGAATTATGAATTAACGAAACGAAACCGCCCAGCCCTAATGTCTACACCCACATATACACATACACACACCCGCACACCTATGCATTCACTTACATAAAGAAAGACATACTATCTAAACACATATAGATACAAACGAGACCGTCGTTCTCGAGACCTCCACCCTTCTCTAGTATGGCTTTCAAAAATTTCTCTAAAACAGCTTTTTGACGTTGTTTCTTTCCCATTGTTTTCACAGTGTTTTCACCTTTATTTCATTCCTCTTTTCTTCCTTTTTCCTTCACCTTTTTTTCTTGTTTTGTCTATCATATTATTAATCCTATTCCTCTTACTATTAGTTAAGTTCAAATTAATATCTTTATCTTGTTTTCCTTTAACCAGTCTTTAACAGGGTTCCAGTCTGTTGTATTTCTTAGGGATGCTAATATATATGTTAGCTGGTCCATGTTCATGAAGTCCTTTATTTTCTCCATCCATTCCTCCTTTGTAGGGATTATGGCTTGTCTCCATACTCTGGCCAGTAGAATGCGGGCTGCTGTGATGAGATAAATAAATAGTTTATCCGTCTCCTTATCCCACTTGTTCTCTGTTAGTCCTAGTATGTAGGATTCAGGTTTTAGGGGTATTCTTCTCTTCAGTATTTTAGTGGCATTCTTCTTGGATTATTTTCCAAAATGATTTCACTTTTACACAAGACCATCACATGTGGTGGAAAGTCCCCTCTTCCGTGCCACATTTCCAACATTTGTTACATAGATTTTTTGAAAATTTAGCTAATTTGCATGGTGTAAGATACCATTGGTGTGTTATTTTCATCCAGTGTTCTCTAATGTTGTATGAATAGGAGTAGTTGGTTTTCTTATTCAGGCAGTGCTTCTTGTAGGTCAGAGCACGGTTTGAATTCTTCCTTAGTGATTTCTCCCTTTTTCCACTTCTTGTGCATGTCTCTTTTGTGTTTTAGCACAGTTAGAAGTTCTTTGGACATCCATTCTGGCTTCTTTGCACTTGTCCTATTTTTCCTCTTTGTTGGCACAGTTTGCAATTGCGCCTTGAGTATTTCACTCTTGAGAAACTCCCATCCATCCGTAACTCCCTTATCTTTTAGTCTCTGTGTCCACGGAATGCTGCTCAGCGTTTCCTTCATTTTTTGGAAATCGGCTCTCCTAAAGTCCAAAATGCGGGTTTGACTTGTCTTAGTTTCGGCCTTCCTTTGTACTACTACTAATAATAATTATGCAAGAGACTGCATTGCACTAGTAATAATATTAATCATGCAAGAAACTGCATTGCATTGCACTCATGATCATCATCATCATCATGCAAGAAACTGCACCACACTGGACTTAATACAAGTCTTGCAAAGGTGGAAAAGGAATAATAATAATAATAATAATAATAATAATAATAATAATCAGAGAGATTATGTTTTCCAGCATTTCCCCATTGATTTGCTTCATGCACATACATCAGAATGACTTGCATTGGCCTTCCAAATATCTTCAAACTAATCATCATCATCATGCAAGAAACTGCATTGCATTAATTATTATTATTATCATGCAAGAAACTGCACTGTACTACTAGTAATAATTATCATACAAGAGACTGCATTGCACTAATAATAATATTAATCATGCAAGAAACTGCATTGCATTGCACTCATGATCATCATCATGCAAGAAACTGCATTGCATTAATTATTATTATTATCATCATAGAATCATAGAATCAAAGAGTTGGAAGAGACTTCATGGGCCATCCAGTCCAACCCCATTCTGCCAAGAAGCAGGAATATTGCATTCAAATCACCCCTGACAGATGGCCATCCAGCCTCTGTTTAAAAGCTTCCAAAGAAGGAGCCTCCACCACACTCCGGGGCAGAGAGTTCCACTGCTGAACGGCTCTCACAGTCAGGAAGTTCTTCCTAATGTTCAGATGGAATCTCCTCTCTTGTAGTTTGAAGCCATTGTTCCCTTGCGTCCTAGTCTCCAAGGAAGCAGAAAACAAGCTTGCTCCCTCCTCCTCCCTGTGGCTTCCTCTCACATATTTATACATGGCTATCATATCTCCTCTCAGCCTTCTCTTCTTCAGGCTAAACATGCCCAGTTCCCTAAGCCGCTCCTCATAGGGCTTGTTCTCCAGACCCTTGATCATTTTAGTCGCCCTCCTCTGGACACATTCCAGCTTGTCAATATCTCTCTTGAATTGTGGTGCCCAGAACTGGACACAGTATTCCAGATGTGGTCTAACCAAAGCAGAATAGAGGGGTAGCATGACTTCCTTAGATCTAGACACTAGGCTCCTCTTGATGCAGGCCAAAATCCCATTGGCTTTTTTTGCTGCCACATCACATTCCTGGCTCATGTTTAACTTGTTGTCCACGAGGACTCCAAGATCTTTTTCACACGTACTGCTCTCGAGCCAGGCATTGTCCCCCATTCTGTATGTTTGCATTTCATTTTTTCTGCCAAAGTGGAGTATCTTGCATTTGTCACTGTTGAACTTCATTTTGTTAGTTTTGGCCCATCTCTCTAATCTGTCAGGATTGTTTTGAATTCTGCTCCTGTCCTCTGGACTATTGGCTATCCCTCCCAATTTGGTGTCGTCTGCAAACTTGATGATCCTGCCTTCTAGCCCTTCATCTAAGTCGTTAATAAAGATGTTGAACAGGACCGGGCCCAGGACGGAACCCTGCGGATGGCACTCCACTTGTCACTTCTTTCCAAGATGAAGAGGAAGCATTAGTGAGCACTCTCTGTGTTCGTCCACTTAACCAATTACAGATCCACCTCACCGTAGTTTTGCCTAGCCCACATTGGACTAGTTTCCTTGCCAGAAGGTCGTGGGGGACCTTGTCGAAGGCCTTCCTGAAATCCAGGTACGCTACATCCACGGCATTCCCCGCATCTACCCAGCTTGTAGCTCTATCGAAGAAAGAGATCAGATGAGTCTGGCATGACTTGTTTTTGATCATGTAAGAAACTGCATTGTACTACTAATAATAATGATGATCATGCAAGAGACTGCATTGCACTAATAATAATATTAATCTTGCAAGAAACTGCATTGCATTAATTATTAATATTATCATGAAAGAAACTGCATTGTACTACTACTAATAATAATTATGCAAGAGTGCATTGCACTAATAATAATCATCATCATGCAAGAAACTGCATTGCATTAATTATTATTATTATCATGCAAGAAACTGCATTGTACTACTACTAATAATAGTAATCATCAGCCTCATTATCATGCAAGAGACTGCATTGCACTAATAATAATATTAATTATTGTTATAATATAATATTATAATAATATTAATCTACAAGAGAGGAGATTCCATCTGAACACGAGGAAGAACTTCCTGACTGTGAGAGCCGTTCAGCAGTGGAACTCTCTGCCCCGGAGTGTGGTGGAGGCTCCTTCTTTGGAAGCTTTTCAGCAGAGGCTGGATGGCCATCTGTCAGGGGTGATTTGAATGCAATATTCCTGCTTTTTGGCAGAATGGGGTTGGACTGGATGGCCCAAGAGGTCTCTTCCAACTCTTTGATTCTATGATTCTATGATTCTATGATCATCATGCAAGAAACTGCATTGCATTAATTATTATTATTATCATGTAAGAAAATGCATTGTACTACTACTACTAATAGTAATCATCATCCTCATTATCATGCAAGAGACTGCATTGCACTCATTATCATGCAAGAAACTGCATTGCATTATTATTATTATCATGCAAGAAAATACATTGTACTACTACTACTATTATTTGTACTACTAATAATAATAATAGTAGTCATCATCCTCATTATCATGCAAGAGACTGCATTGCACTAGTCATCATCATCATGCAAGAAACTGCATTGCATTATTATTATTATTATCATGCAAGAAAAATGCATTGTACTACTACTACTAATAGTAATCATCATCCTCATTATCACGCAAGAGACTGCATTGCACTAATCATTATCATCATGCAAGAAACTGCATTGCATTAATTATTGTTATCATGCAAGAAACTGCATTGCATTATTATTATTATCATGCAAGAAAATACATTGTACTACTACTACTATTATTTGTACTACTACTAATAATAATAGTAATCATCATCCTCATTATCATGCAAGAGACTGCATTGCACTAGTCATCATCATCATGCAAGAAACTGCATTGCATTATTATTATTATCACGCAAGAAAAATGCATTGTACTACTACTACTACTAATAGTAATCATCATCCTCATTATCATGCAAGAGACTGCATTGCACTAATCATTATCATCATGCAAGAAACTGCATTGCATTAATTATTGTTATCATGCAAGAAACTGCATTGCATTATTATTATTATTATCATGCAAGAAAATACATTGTACTACTACTACTATTATTTGTACTACTACTAATAATAATAGTAGTCATCATCCTCATTATCATGCAAGAGACTGCATTGCACTAATCATTATCATCATGCAAGAAACTGTATTGCATTAATTATTAATATCATGCAAGAAGCTGCATTGTACTACTACTAATAATAGTAATCATCACCTCATTATCATGCAAGAGACTGCACATTGCACTAATAATAATATTAATCATGCAAGAAACTGCATTGCACTAATTATTATTATCATGCAAGAAACTGCATTGCATTGCACTCATGATCACCATCACCATCATCATCATCATGTAAGAAACTGCGCCGCAATGGACTGAATACAAGTCTTGCAAAGGAGGAAAAGGGATTATTATTATTATTATTATTATTAGTATTATTATGATCAGAGAGGTGATGTTTTCCAGCATTTCCCCATCGATTTGCTTCTTCCACATACATCAGAATGATTTGTATGGACCTTCCAAATACTTTCAAACTAAGTTTGAGATGGATGGATGCTCTCCCGTATGCCTCCTGCTCTCCTCTCCACATCTCCGGTCCTCACTTACCTGCAGATGTGACATCCAGCGATATCGGATATAGTTGACACTGAACCGCAAAACATTGCAATGTTTGCTATAGATATGTATTTAAGCGCAGCATGTGCCAACCGAGTTTGATAGACAACACGTATGGATGTTTAATATTTGACAGCTGACAGTTTCCTCCGTGTTCGATACCTGCTAGAAATCAAAACAACGGGGAGATGCCAGCGAGCTGAAACCACTCATCTTTCAACTGTCATGGCTTAAAAATAAAATGGCATTCAGGAAACACAAGATCTGAAATTGGGAGTGATTGGGAATATTTGTCAATGCAACACTCATATATCAACTGTCTTTGGTGTTGCTGCAAGAAGGTCCTCTTTGATTGTAGGTGAACTATAAATCCCAGTGAAAAGAAGCAAGGGAGCAGAGGGATGATTTATTGTTGCCACCAATTGGAAAGGAACCAGTATTCAGGAGATTTTACCCCAGTTCCCAATTTTAAAAAGAACTGACCGATTTGCAATGGAGGGTGAACTATAAATCCCGATTAGGTTGCCGATTAGGAACCAAATTTACCATCAAGTTGGAAGGGAGGCTGTTCAATTGCACCTCCTCCTTTATTAAGAAAGTAATAACTTAGTAGTAATTACACTGTATATACTGTAGCGTGACTGGAGAGAAGAATGTAGTTTCATTTGGTTACTTTTCCCTGGGTTTCTGCCACCACGTGAGGTAAGTTGTAATATTGTGAGAAATGGCACTTGGTACACAGAATAGACGGAGCTGAGGCAATCTTCAAATAAAAGTTAACAATTTTATTAAGTACACAGCGTGTGGTTGCAAGACGTAACTTTTCCTTGTTGCACTTGGAATAATACTTGTAACTGTAACAGTTCATTCTTTCAAGTAACACAGTATCTTTCTGACGTAGAGCACTTGTTTCAGACAAAGTTTCCATACAGGGATGTTTCCCTTAGTTGATCCTCCCTAGATCAAATACTAAGTAAACTATTCTTTAGCCTCTCCTTAGACTAATAGAATTCCAGCTCTGTTTCACCATTCGGCTGCACTAGCCTGAGAAACTTCCAATAGCCAAACCCAGCTTTTCAAAGCCTCAAAGCTTTGCTTCACAAGTCACTCCGCCACCTTTTCTTTCCTTCTCTCCTAACTCCTAACTCCTCACTCCTCTGAACCTAACTCCTGACTCCTCTAAACCTAAACCCTAACTGATTTTTAACTGTCATTTTTTCAAACTCTACCCTCTAAGCTCCTCCCACTTCCCTCTCTCCTGCATCGGTCTCCATGGCAACGCACATGGAGGACTCCTCTGACTTAGGCCGCTCCAGCATTACTGCAGCCAATCTAAACACAAATACAGTTAAAATCATACAATTTATAATCAACTCCTGTACACCCAGTAACTACAAATCCCAAATGTCAAGGTCTATTTCCCCCAAACTCCATCTGTGTTCATATTTAGGCCTATGGAATATTTGTGCCAAGTTTGGTCCAGATCCATCATTGTTTGAGTCCACAGTGCTCTCTGGATGTAGGCGAACTACAACTCCCAAACTCAAGGTCAATGCCCACCAAACCCTTGTAGTGTTTTCTGTTAGTCATGGGAGTTGTGTGTGCCACGTTTGGTTCAATGTCATTATTGGTGGAGTTCAAAATGCTCTTTGATTGTAGGTGAACTATAAATCCTAGTAACTACAAATCCCAAATGTCAAGGTCTACTTCCCCCAAAGGTCTACTTCTCCCAAACATCATCTGTGTTTGATTGTAGGTGAACTATAAATCCCAGTAACTACAAATTCCAAATGTCAAGGTCTACTTCCCCCAAACATCATCTGTGTCCAGATCCATCATTGTTTGAGTCCACAGTGCTCTCTGGATGTAGGCGAACTACAACTCCCAAACTCAAGATCAATGCCCACCAAACCCTTCTAGTGTTTTCTGTTGGTCATGGGAGTCCTGTATGCCACATTTGGTTCAATGCCATAATTGGTGGAGTTCAAAATGCTCTTTGATCGTAGGTGAACTATAAATCCCAGCAACTACAACTCCCAAATGTCAAGGTCTAATTCCCTTAAACTCCATCTGTGTTCATATTTGGGCATATGGAATATTCGTGCCACGTTTGGTCCAGATCCATCACTGTTTGAGTCCACAGTGCTCTCTGGATGTAGGCGAACTACAACTCCCAAACTCAAGATCAATACCAAACCCTTCCAGTATTTTCAGTTGGTCATGGGAGTCCTGTATGCCATGTTTGGTTTAATTCCATCATTGATGGAGTTCAAAATGCTCTTTGATTGTAGGTGAAGTATAAATCCCAGCAACTACAACTCCCAAATGTCAAAAACTCCTTTCTTTCAGAGGAAAACTGAAGACGTGGTTGCGGATCTAATTTCGCTGGGGAGTGAATTCCACAGTCGGGGGTCACCACCGAGAAGGCCCTGTCCCTCGTCCTCACCAGTTGATGGGACCGAGAGCAGGGCCTCCCCGGCAGATCTTAAACTACTAATATCATTAAAGTGGAGTTAAACTGGGTTAATACTACAGTGTAGATCCATCCTGGATTATCCTTTGAACTTGTATCCATTAGCTAAAAGCCTGATTCCACAACCACATCTAAAAAAAAGGAGGGAGGGCATTGATCTAATTTCGCTGGGGAGCGAATTGCACAGTTGGGGGGTCACCACCGAGAAGGCCCTGCCTCTCATCTCCACCAGTTGGTGGGACCGAGAGCAGGGCCTCCCTAGCAGATCTTAAACCACTAATATAATTAAAGTGGAGTCAGACTGGGTTAATACTACAGTGTAGATCCATCCTGGATTATCCTTTGAACCCGTTGTATCCATTAGCCGAAAGCCTGATTCCACAACCGCGTCTTCAGTTTTCCTCTGAACGAACTCCTTTCAGAGCAAAACCGAAGACATGGTTGTGGATCTAATTTCGCTGGGGAGTGAATTCTACAGTCGGGGGGTCACCACTGAGAAGGCCCTGTCCCTCATCCCCACCAGCCGCGTTTGCGAAGTTGGTGGGACCGAGAGCAGGGCCTCCCTGGCAGATCTTAAACTAATATTATCATTAAAGTGGAATTAAACTGGCTTAATACTACAGTGTAGATCCATCCTGGATTGTCCTTTGAACTCGTTGTATCCATTAGCCGAAAGCCTGATTCCACAACCACGTCTGAAAGAAAGGAGGGAGGGCATTGATCTAATTTCACTGGGGAGTAAATTCCACAGTCAGGGGGTCACCACCGAGAAGGTCCTGTCCCTCGTCCTCACCAGTTGATGGGACCGAGAGCAGGGCCTTCCTGGCAGATCTTAAACTACTAATATCATTAAAGTGGAATCAAACTGGGTTAATACTGCAGTGTAGATCCGTCCTGGATTATCCTTTGAACTCGTTATATCCATTAGCCGAAAGCCTGATTCTACAACCACGTCTGAAAGAAAGGAGGGAGGGCATTGATCTAATTTCACTGGGGAGTGAATTGCACAGTCGGGGGGTCACCACCGAGAAGGTCCTGTCCCTCGTCCTCACCAGTTGGTGGGACCAAGAACAGATCTTAAACTACTAATACTATTAAAGTGGAGTCAAACCGGGTTAATACTACAGTGTAGATCCGTCCTGGATTATCCTTTGAACGCTCCCAAACATCCTTTCCTCTAATATAGCATGTTGATTTCCACTCCCACGTATTCCTCCACGACGGCTGCCTTTTCCTTTGACAGCTGCAGTGTTTCTATGTGGTGACAGAAGCTGTGGGAGGCATTGGAGTTGATCGCATTAATTTAATTGAACTGGATCTGCGAGCCAATGGAAGGGCAATTTGGCACTAAGACGCCTGCCTTGATTTTGCAGCCCACCTCAGCCTCCGGCGCCGCTTTCGGGGAAGCCTTCCGCCCTTGGCTCCGTCTCTCTTCGGAAAGCGGAGGAAGCCCATCCTGGAAGGAAAAGGGGCCGCCCGGGATCACCCCCGAAGGAGGTGGGAAATGGCGCCGAAATAATGCCGGAATCACTTCGGAAGGTAAGGGAAAAGGCAGCCTGGGCAGTCCTGCTGCAAAGCATATGCAGGGGCGGTCCAGAAGGAATGCATGGAAGTAGTCCAGCAAGCAATGCTCCAGAGGTTTCTTGGAAGCAGTTCACAATTCAATGTGTTTTTGAAGGCTCCCATGGTCAGAATCACTGGGTTGTTGAGAGTTTTCCAGGCTGTCTGGCCACGTTCCAGAAGCATTCTCTCCTGACGTTTCACCTCCATCTATGGCAGGCACCCTCAGAGGTTGTGAGGTCTTGTCGAAGTCTTTCATGGCCGGAATCACTGGGTTGTTGTGAGTTTTCCAGGCTGTCTGGCCACATTCCAGAAGCATTCTCTCCTGACGTTTCGCCTCCATCTATGGCAGGCACCCTCAGAGGTCGTGAGGTCTGTTGGAAACTAGGCAAGTGAGGTTTATATCTCTGTAGAATAGTAGTCCAGGGTGGGAGAAAGAACTCAAGTCTGGTTAAGGCCAGTGTGAATGTTGCGGTTGGTCAGCTTCAATAATAATAATAATAATAATAATAATAATAATTGTTATTATTATTTATTTATATCCCGCCACCATCTCCCCAAAAGGACTCGGGGCGGCTTGCAAATGGAAAAATATAATGCAAATAAAAAAAATAAACAATACAACAATATATTGTCGAAGGCTTTCATGGCCAGAATCACTGGGTTGTTGTAGGTTTTTTCGGGCTATATGGCCATGTTCTAGAGGCATTCTCTTCTGACATTTCGCCTGCATCTATGGCAAGCATCCTCAGACCTCACTACCTCTGAGGATGCTTGCCATAGATGCAGGCGAAATGTCAGGAGACAATGTCTCTAGAATATGGCCATATAGCCCGAGAAAACCTACAGCAACCCAATACAACAATACGAATGAAAACAATACAAATGAACACACCAAACAATATAAGATCACAGTAATTGGATTTTAAAAAATCACAGTGGGCAGGGCAAGTTGCAAAGATTAAAAGTTTAAAAACACTGGGCCATGTAATGTATCTAGACAGATAATGTGTCATTAGTATTTAATGGCCTTGCAGTTTCAAGGTCTGGCTTCTTACTTGAGCACATGCCCGGCCATTGTCAGTTTTACCATTGTCTTTCCCCCAGTCTAGATGACATTACAAACTTACCACAGCACACAGTTATATCTTGTCTTAGCAGGCAGGGTCTTTTAATCAATTACATAGAACCTTTGACAAACAACATCACAGCACAAGGAGAGAAATATACACTGTACATGACTTCCTTATATACAACTCTATACAATTACACATAGCAATCTCTGATTGGTTCCCAACTCATTGCCTTAACTCAAACCCAGGATTGCATCATTCACAATCACCTGGACTAGGCCAGAACACATTCCCCAAATGAAGTTCTATATACAGTTAATGCATGACTCAGCATTTCCAATAGAAGCCCATTAGCAGTGCATGACTCAGCTATATTACATTACAAAACATTGTAAAATCTGACATAAATATTCTGGGCATTATAGTTCACATGGCCATTGCAGTTCGCCTCCTGGGCATTACAGTTCCTATTCAGGCTCAGTGCTCTGGAGTCCTGGAAGTTGCAGTTCGGTGGGGCCCCAGTGAAACTACATCTCCCAGGATGTAATGTCCATGGCTGCATTCATTCTACATTTTATCCCGATGCATCTTTGCTTTCTTGAATGGCATTTCTGTTCCCAATATGGCCTCCTGTGTCAAATTACCCCCAAGCTGTTGATGCGCCACGATTCGCCCACAATTGTCAGCTTTGCAATGTATTAATTCCCATTTTGGTCCCGTTTGCTCGCTCAGGGCTGGGAGACGAGCGATATCTTTTGCATATAGGCATACCCTCATTGCCGGGAACGTGGCGAGCGGCTTGATCTTCATCTGGCGCACCATCTGCAGCATGGATCTCAATACCCAAATATTATTTTTTGCGTCCTTTTAGGGCATTGTGTTCTAGCTGATGGAGCCGATTAGATTTCTGAACGGGAGACAAGTCAACCTTTGTCTCCACAATTCTGTCAGCCGTGTTTTCCATCCAGATAGTACGCTGCGAGGAAGGAAACACAAAGCACTCATTCAGTGTGAACCAGCAGTCGTTTGACTCCACATGTCCCAGTGTTAGGAGATCCTGGGAGTTGTAGTTTCAATACCAACTCTCCAAGAATCATAGAATCATAGAGTCAAAGAGTTGGAAGAGACCTCCTGGGCCATCCAGTCCAACCCCATTCTGCCAAGAAGCAGGAATGTTGCATTCAAATCACCCCTGACAGATGGCCATCCAGCCCTTGTTTAAAAGCTTCCAAAGAAGGAGCCTCCACCACACTCCGGGGCAGAGAGTTCCACTGCTGAACGGCTCTCACAGTCAGGAAGTTCTTCCTCATGTTCAGATGGAATCTCCTCTCTTGTAGTTTGAAGCCATTGTTCCATGTCCTAGTCTCCATGGAAGCAGAAAACAAGCTTGCTCCCTCCTCCTCCCTGTGGCTTCCTCTCACATATTTATACATGGCTATCATATCTCCTCTCAGCCTTCTCTTCTTCAGGCTAAACATGCCCAGTTCCCTAAGCCGCTCCTCATAGGGCTTGTTCTCCAGACCTTTTATCATTTTAGTCGCCCTCCTCTGGACACATTCCAGCTTCTCAATATCTCTCTTGAATTGAGATATTGACAAGCTGGAATGTGTCCAGAGGAGGGCGACTCAAATGATCAAGGGTCTGGAGAACAAGCCCTAAGAGGAGCGGCTTAAAGAAATGGGCATGTTTAACCTGAAAGAAGAGAAGGCTGAGAGGAGATATGATAGCCATGTATAAATATGTGAGAGGAAGCCACAGGGAGGAGGGAACAAGCTTGTTTTCAGCTTCTCTGGAGACTAGGACATGAAACAATGGCTTCAAACTACAAGAAAGGAGATTCCATCTGAACATGAGGAAGAACTTCCTGGCTGTGAGAGCCGTTCAGCAGTGGAACTCTCTGCCCCGGAGTGTGGTGGAGGCTCCTTCTTTGGAAGCTTTTAAACAGAGGCTGGATGGGCATCTGTCAGGGGTGATTTGAATGCAATATTCCTGCTTCTTGGCAGAATGGGGTTGGACTGGATGGCCCAGGAGGTCTCTTCCAACTCTTTGATTCTATGATTCTATGATTCTATTCTGCTTTGGTTAGACCACACCTGGAATATTGTGTCCAATTCTGGGCACCACAATTCAAGAGAGATATTGACAAGCTGGAATGTGTCCAGAGGAGGGCGACTAAAATGATCAAGGGTCTGGAGAACAAGCCCTATGAGGAGCGGCTTAAAGAGATGGGCATGTTTAACCTGAAGAAGAGAAGGCAGTGAGTCCGTGGAAAGCGAACCGCAAAACAGCGAGGGAACACCGTATTGGCTTCCCTTGGTGAAACCATGATTCCGTGTGCTGCCTTTCAGTGGTCTCTCCATTTCTGAAGTGGGAATGGACCTGATTGTGTTTATTCCTGCCTCCAAATAAAACGCCTTTGGAATCTGCCAGCCTTCGCTAAAAGCTCTCAAGTGTTTGCCTGAAGGGCCCTTGCTAAAAAGCAATATATTGAGGGGCTTCTTATGGAACAGGGTCTGCGCATTATTAACCTGTTTCCACCCCGTTTCCTTGGTGATACCGGAGGAGAAGATTTCCCCGACATTGTGCAAAAAATGGGAGCAAAAACCCTTTGAGAGAGAAACCCAACTTCCCCTTGTTGTTGTTCTTTGCTTCTGACGACTACGGATAAAAGAGTGTGAGCTGGCCAAGGTCCTGAACCAAGTTCTCAAGTTCACATAATCACAGCCTCAACGCTAAACATTTCTGCACAGCATTTCAATACCCCAGAGGACAGGAGCAGGATTCAAAACGATCTTGACAGATTAGAGAGATGGGCCCAAACTAACAAAATGAAGTTCAACAGTGACAAATGCAAGATACTCCACTTTGGCAGAAAAAATGAAATGCAAAGAGACAGAATGGGGGACAATGCCTGGCTCGAGAGCAGTACGTGTGAAAAAGATCTTGGAGTCCCCGTGGACAACAAGTTAAACATGAGCCAACAATGTGATGTGGCGGCAAAAAAAGCCAATGGGATTTTGGCCTGCATCAAGAGGAGCCTAGTGTCTAGGTCCAGGGAAGTCATGCTCCCCATGCTCTATTCCGCTTTGGTTAGACCACACCTGGAATATTGGGTCCAATTCTGGGCAACACAATTCAAGAGAGATATTGACAAGCTGGAATGTGTCCAGAGGAGGGCGACTAAAATGATCAAGGGTCTGGAGAACAAGCCCTATGAGGAGCGGCTTAGGGAACTGGGCATGTTTAGCCTGAAGAAGAGAAGGCTGAGAGGAGATATGATAGCCATGTATAAATATGTGAGAGGAAGCCACAGGGAGGAGGAGGGAGCAAGCTTGTTTTCTGCTTCCCTGGAGACTAGGACGCAATGGAACAATGGCTTCAAACTACAAGAGAGGAGATTCCATCTGAACATGAGGAAGAACTTCCTGACTGTGAGAGCCGTTCAGCAGTGGAACTCTCTGCCCCGGAGGGAGTGTGGTGGAGGCTCCTTCTTTGGAAGCTTTTAAGCAGAGGCTGGATGGCCATTTGTCAGGGGTGATTTGAATGCAACATTCCTGCTTCTTGGCAGAATGGGGTTGGACTGGGTGGCCCAGGAGGTCTCTTCCAACTCTTGGATTCTATGATTCTATGATTCCAACATCCAAAGTACCCTGTTCTGGAACACAATCACAGGCTGAGCTCCAACTAGCAGTAGCAGCAGCAGCAGCAGGAAAGTCTGCTCGACCCGGACACGGAAGCCCAGCAGGAAGGCCTACTCTTCCTCCTCCTCTTGCTCCTCCTCCTCCTCTTCTCTGAAGCACTGTAGGGAAATGTGGGATTTTTATTTATTTGTCATGTCAGGGCAACCAGTCACATTACATTTCTAACAGAACAAAACAAACAGGCAAAATACAAAATTTGCAAGTTTGGTAGTTGGTTAAATGTCCTTTGACCAGTATCTGGCCACTTGGAGTGCTTCTGGTGTTGCCGCAAGGAGGTCCTCCATTGTGCATGTGGCAGGGCTCAGGTTGCATTGCAGGAGGTGATCTCTGGTTTGCTCCTCTCCGCACTCGCATGTCGAGGATTCCACTTTGTGGCCCCATTTCTTGAGGTTGGCTCTGCATCTCGTGGTGCCAGAGCGCAGTCTGTTCAGCGCCTTCCAAGTCGCCCAGCCTTCTGTGTGCCCAGGAGGGAGTCTCCCATTTGATATCAGCCATTGACTGAGGTTCTGGGTTTGAGCCTGCCACTTTTGGACTCTCGCTTGCTGAGGTGTTCCAGTGAATGTCTCTCTAGATCTTAGAAAACTATTTCTTGATTTAAGTCGTTGACGTGCTGGCTGATACCCAAACAAGGGATGAGCTGGAGATGTCACTGCCTTGGTCCTTTCACTCTTGGTTGCTACTTCCCAGCGGATGTCAGACTACAGACCATCTGCTGCAATGCAACCTGGGCCCTGCTACATGCACAATGGAGGACTGTACAGAAGTTATTGAAACTATGTATATGTTTAACTGTTAGAATATATTTGTTTTGGTAATAGTAGCTGACAGCTAGAGTTAACTGGTTATATCCACAGGAGGTTGCGAAGGAGACCAGGCAGAGGAGAGAGAGAGAAGTGGGCAGAGCCTAGCAAGAAAATGTTATCAGTTGGGGGTTTGGAGTCGGAGTTAGCAGTTGAGAGAGAGCGGGGAGCAGAGAAGTAGTGTGTGTGAATAGCCAGAGGTTTCTTCAGTCTAGGAAGGCTGAAGGGGGAAACCTAATTAGTTTCATTAGTCAGAGAGGACTAAGGGAAGCTTGTTTAGATCACTAGTTAGAAAAGAACTAGAGGTCTAGGGGTTTGATCAAGAAAGGATCAAACCCGAAGGCTATTCACCTCAGGAAACATTGTTTAAGAAAGTGCTTCACCACAGTAAAAGTCAGTTACAAGTTGTATCATCCAGAAGTGTGAACTGTATTGCAAACCAAGTTACATTCAAAGTTCTCTAAGTTATTCCAAGTAAACCAACAGTCTTCTCTGTGCACAGGGGGGAGTCTCATTTGATTTCGGTTCTGGGTTTGAGCCTGCCACTTTTGGACTCTCGCTTGCTGAGGTGTTCCAGCGAATGTCTCTGTAGATCTTAGAAAACTATTCCTAGATCTAAGTCATTGACGTGCTGGTTGATACCCAAACAGGGGATGAGGTGGAGACAGGCATGTAGCCGGAGGGGGGGGGGGCTTGAAGGGCTTCAGCCCCCCCCCCCGAAATTCTCATGGTGGTTCGCGAAAAGGCTTTACTTGTGCATTATTTAAACTGTTATGTTTATTCATATCATGATGAATTCCCCAGGGGGGAATCTCTCATTTGATTGAGGTACTGGGTTTGAGCCTGCCACTTTTGGACTCTCGCTTGCTGAGGTGTTCCAGCGAATGTCTCTGTAGATCTTAGAAAACTATTTCTAGATCTAAGTCATTGACGTGCTGGTTGATACCCAAACAGGGGATGAGGTGGAGACAGGCATGTAGCTGGAGGGGGGGGGGCTTGAAGGGCTTCAGCCCCCCCCCCCCCGAAATTCTCATGGTGGTTCGCGAAAAGGCTTTACTTGTGCATTATTTAAACTGTTATATTTATTCATATCATGATCTGATCACCATACTCAATATATCCCATATGCATGGGGGTATTGGGGTAATGATACAAAAGGTTTGCTAGGGTAGACCCTCTTTCACTCAGACTCAGCCCCCCCCCCCCGAAACTCAGGCCTCCCAAACATCTCCTGAAAAAAATTCAGTCCCCCCAAAACTCAGCCCCCCCAACCCCCCCCTGAAAAAATTCATCCCCCCCCCCCCCCCCGAAACGAAATCCTGGCTACAGGCCTGCCACTTTTGGACTCTGGCTTGCTGAGGTGTTCCAGCGAGTGTCTCTGTAGATCTAAGAAAACAATTTCTTGATTTAAATCGTTGACGTGCTGGCTGATACCCAAACAGGGGATGAGCTGGAGATGCCTCTGCCTTGGTCCTTTCACTATTGGCTGCCACTTCCCAGCGGATGTCAGGTGGTGCAATACCGGCTAAGCAGTGTAATTTCTCCAGTGGTGAAGGGCGCAGACACCCCGTGATAATGCGGCATGTCTCATTAAGAGCCACATCCACTGTTTTAGCATGGTGAGATGTGTTCCACACTGGGCATGCATACTCAGCAGCAGAGTAGCACAGCGCAAGGGCAGATGTCTTCACTGTGCCTGGTTGTGATCCCCAGGTTGTGCCAGTCAGCTTTCGTATGATATTGTTTCTAGCGTCCACTTTTTTGCTTGATGTTCAGGCAGTGCTTCTTGTAGGTCAGAGCACGGTCCAGAGTGACTCCCAGGTATTTGGGTGCGCTGCAATGCTCCAGTGGGATTCCTTCCCAGGTAATAATCCTCAGAGCTCAGGATGCTTCTCTGTTCTTGAGATGAAAGGCACAAGTCTGTGTTTTAGATTGATTAGGGATCAGCTGGTTTTCCCTGTAATAGGCAGTAAGAGCACCTAGAGCTTGTGTTTCTCAACCTTCCTAATGCCGCGACCCCTTAATACAGTTCCTCATGTTGTGGTGACCCCCAACCATAATATTGTTTTCATTGCTACTTCATATCTGCAATTTTGCTACTGTTATGAATCATAATGTAAATATCCGATATGCAGGATGCATTTTCATTCACTGGACCAAACTGGGCACAAATACCCAATACACCCGAATGTGAATGCTAGTGGGGTTGGGGGAGGATTGATTTTGTAATTTGGGAGTTGTCGTTCCTGGGATTTATAGTTCACCTATAATCAAAGAGCATTCTGAACTCCACCAGCGATGGATTTGAACCAAACTTGGCTCCCATGACCAATGGAAAACACTGGAAGGGTTTGATGGGCATTGACCTTGAGTTTGGGAGTTATAGTTCACCTATATCCCATGACCAACAGAAGTTTGAGTTTTGAGATTTGGAGTTGTAGTTCACCTACATCCAGAGAGCACTGTGGACTCATGCAATGGTGGATCTGGACCAAACTTGGCACGAATACTCAATATGCCCAAATGTGAACACTAGTGGAATCTGGGGAAAATAGACCTTGACATTTGGGAGTTATAGTTGCTGGGATTTATAGTTCACATACAACCAAAGAGTATTATGAACGCCACCAATGATAGAATTGGCTCAAACTTCCCACATGGAATCCCCATGGCCATCAGAAAATGCTGTGTTTTCTTATGGTCTTCGGTGACCCCTCTGACACCCCCTCGCGACCCCCTCAGGGGTCCCGACCCCCAGGTTGAGAAACACTGCTCTAGAGCTTCGGAGAGCTTCTGTTCTACCATCTCAAAGCTCCCTGCTTGAGCGGTGATGGCACGATCATCAGTATAGATGAAACTCTCCATCCCTTCTGTGGGATGAGCAAGGCCTTGTCGAGGAAGAGGAGGAGGAGGCAGCATCTACGCTCAAGAAATAACGGGTATACAGTAGGCCTGGGTAACAACGCAAAAATTTGTTTCTAAAATCGATTTGTAATTGGGGGTTTTTTTTGTTTCGATATTTAAAATAATTACAAAACTTTCCCAAAAAAAAAGTTTCGGTATTTACGAAATTTCGTAAATATTTACAAAACATTTTGTAAAGATGGCGCCCTTTTTTGTTTCAATATTTTTAAAATATTTTTTTAATTTAATTATTAATTTAGTAGAATAGGGATTAATTATTATTAATTATTATTAAGGAGGGAAGGCAGGCACTCACTCTGGCGGGCCCTCTCGCTCGCCGCTCGCTCGCCCCTCTCGCTCCAGCAGACAAGAGTTCTTCCTCCCACCCTGAACATTATTCCACAGATATATCAACCCCACTTGCCTAGTTTCCAACAGACCTCACAACCTCTGAGGATGCCTGCCATAGATGTGGGTGAAATGTCAGGAGAGAGTGCTTCCGCCCCTCTCGCTCGCCACTCGCTCGCCCCTCTCGCTCGCCGCTCGCTATTATTATTAATAGGCAATGCTAAGCAAGCTGGCCAATTGCAACATTCAGGCAGGAAGCAGCCAGACCATGAAGCTGCAAGGCCATTCGATGCTCATCAAGCTGGCCAGCTGCAACATTCACGCTTGCCTCCAGCAGACAAGAGTTCTTCCTCCCACCCTGAACATTATTCCACAGATATATCAACCCCACTTGCCTAGTTTCCAACAGACCTCACAACCTCTGAGGATGCCTGCCATAGATGTGGGTGAAATGTCAGGAGAGAGTGCTTCCGCCCCTCTCGCTCGCCACTCGCTCGCCCCTCTCGCTCGCCGCTCGCTATTATTATTAATAGGCAATGCTAAGCAAGCTGGCCAATTGCAACATTCAGGCAGGAAGCAGCCAGACCATGAAGCTGCAAGGCCATTCGATGCTCATCAAGCTGGCCAGCTGCAACATTCACGCTTGCCTCCAGCAGACAAGAGTTCTTCCTCCCACCCTGAACATTATTCCACAGATATATCAACCCGACTTGCCTAGTTTCCCAACAGACCTCACAACCTCTGAGGATGCCTGCCATAGATGTGGGTGAAATGTCAGGAGAGAGTGCTTCCGCCCCTCTCGCTCGCCGCTCGCTCGCCCCTCTCGCTCGCCCCTCTCAGCAAGCATCGGCAGGCGGCCATCTTACGTATTTCCGAAATGGACGGAAATACAAAATTTTTTGGCGCCTGCCGTTTCGATATTTAAAAACACTTCCAGGTTAAAAAAAATGTTTTGTAATCGTTTCGTAATTCAAAAATTAACGAATTTTTTAACGAATTACGAATTAACGAAACGAATTGACCAGCCCTAGTATACAGTATTCCCTCGCTACTTGTATATTTTAAATTCTTTTTTTTGGAAAAATCACGAAACAGCGAGTCTGCAGAAAGCGAATCGCGAAGCAGTATACACACTCCATTTGCCTCACTGCCAACATAACCTCTGAGGATGGCATTAGCCACAGATGGAGGCAAAACATCAGGAGAGAATGCTCCTGGAATATGGCCATACAGCCCAAAACACTCACAGCAACCCAATCTAGCAATATTTGGATGGCTACTTGATGGATGCATCGTGCACACACAGAAAGAGATAGTGTGTTTTTGTGTGTTTACGCGTCTGCAAATGGCAGGTGGCAAAATGCGTCTTGTCGGTTTCGGCCGCCCACCTTCGGAAGGGCTTCCTCCCGTGACAACAGTGTTTGTGTGCGCGCTTTCTTGGAAAGCCAAAGCAGCTGGCTTCTCGCCTCCAAGAGAAAGACTGTCCTTCGCGCAGCAAGAGTTGCGTGTCATCGACGTACCAAGGAATCAGCAAAATTTGCAGGATGAGTCAATCGAAGTGCCTTGCAGTGAGTCACTGGCCGTGTGAAGGCAACCAGGGGAAGATGGACTCGCGGGGTGTGTCTACATGCGAGAGTGAATGCATTTTGACAGCACTTGCAGTGCCATGGCTCATAGCTACGGAATCCTGGGAGTTATAGTTTTGCAATCATTCTCTGCCAAAGAGGGTTGGCACCCTCAGCTCCCAGGATTACACAGCCTTGTTCCAAGGCATTTAAAGTGGTGCAAAAATACTGCATTAATTTGACAGTGTAGATCAGGCATGGGCAAACTTTGGTCCTCTGGGTGTTTTGGACTACAACTCCCAGAATTCCTAACAGCCTCAGACCCCTCAGCCGCTTAAGCTGTTTGTTTAACTTGTTATCCACCTGAGTTGTGGTTCCACCAGGTCGGAAGTCTTTTCTAGGTGCGTCTACACTATCAAGTAAACACAGTTTGGTGCAATTTGGATTGCCATGGCTCAATGCTCTTGGATCCCAGGAGTTGTGGTTCTACCAGGTCAGAAGTCTTTTCTAGGTGCGTCTACACTATCAAGTAAACACAGTTTGGTGTTACTTGAATTGCCATGGCTCAATGCTCTTGGATCCTAGGAGTTGTGGTTCTACCAGGTCAGAAGTCTTTTCTAGGTGTGTCTACACTATCAAGTAAACACAGTTTGGTGTAACTTGGATTGCCATGGCTCAATGCTCCTGGATCCTAGGAGTTGTGGTTCTACCAGGTTGGAAGTCTTTTCTAGGTGCGTCTACACTGTCAAGTAAGCACAGTTTGGTGCAACTTGAATTGCCATGGCTCAGTGCTCTTGGATCCTAGGAGTTGTGGTTCTACCAGGTTGGAAGTCTTTTCTAGGTGCATCTACACTATCAAGTAAACACAGTTTGGTGCAACTTGAATTGCCATGGCTCAATGCTCCTGGATCCTAGGAGTTGTGGTTCTACCAGGTTGGAAGTCTTTTCTAGGTGCGTCTACACTGTCAAGTAAGCACAGTTTGGTGCAACTTGAATTGCCATGGCTCAGTGCTCTTGGATCCTAGGAGTTGTGGTTCTACCAGGTTGGAAGTCTTTTCTAGGTGCATCTACACTATCAAGTAAGCACAGTTTCATGCGACTTGAATTGCCATTGCTCAATGCTCTTGAATCCTAGGAGTTGTGGTTCTACCAGGTCGGAAGTCTTTTCTAGGTGCGTCTACACTATCAAGGGCCAGGGCTTCCCAGTTCTCAGTGTCTATGCCAGAGTTTTCAAGGTTGGCTTTGAGCCCATCTTTCAATCTCTTTTCCTGTCCACCAACGTTCCGTTTTCCATTCTTGAGTTCGAAGTAGAGCAACTGCTTTGGGAGACGGTGGTCAGGCATCTGGACAACGGGACCGGTCCAGCGGAATTGATGGCGGAGAACCATCACTTAAATGCTGGTGGTCTTTGCTTCTTCCAGGACGCTGACATTTGTCCACCTGTCTTCCCAAGAGATTTGCAAGATTTTCCAGAGGCAGTGCTGATGGAATTGTTCCAGGAGTTGCATGTGACGTCTGTAGACTGTCCACGTTTAGCAGGCATAGAGCAGGGTTGGGAGGACAATCACTTTATAGACAAGCCCCTTGGTCTCCCTATGTATGCCTGGCTCGAGAGCAGGATGTGCGAAAAAGATCTTGGAGTCCTCGTGGACAACAAGTTAAACATGAGCCAGGAATGTGATGTGGCTGCAAAAAAAGCCAATGGGATTTTGGCCTGCATCAAGAGGAGCCTAGTGTCTAGATCTAGGGAAGTCATGCTCCCCATGCTCTATTCCGCTTTGGTCAGACCACACCTGGAATATTATGTCCAATTCTGGGCACCACAATTGAAGAGAGATATTGACAAGCTGGAATGTATCCAGAGGAGGGCGACTCAAATGATCGAGGGTCTGGAGAACAAGCCCTATGAGGAGCGGCTTAAGGAGCTGGGCATGTTTAGCCTGAAGAAGAGAAGGCTGAGAGGAGATATGATAGCCATGTATAAATATGTGAGAGGAAGCCACAGGGAGGAGGGAGCAAGCTTGTTCACTGCTTCCCTGGAGACTAGGACACGGGACAATGGCTTCAAACTACAAGAGAGGAGATTCCATCTGAACATGAGGAAGAACTTCCTGACTGTGAGAGCCGTTCAGCAGTGGAACTCTCTGCCCCGGAGTGTGGTGGAGGCTCCTTCTTTGGAAGCTTTTACACAGAGGCTGGATGACCATCTGTCAGGGGTGATTTGAATGCAATATTCCTGGTTCTTAGCAGAATGGGGTTGGACTGGATGGCCCAGGAGGTCTCTTCCAACTCTTTGATTCTATGATTCTATGAGGGGCAGAAGGCGGTTTGCAAGGATTCTTGCGAGGATTTTCCCAGCAGAGGTTAGAAGGGAGATACCTCGATAGTTTCCGCAGTCTGTTCTTTCCCCCCTTTTGAAGAGATTGATGATGATGGCATCCTTGAAATCTGCTAGGATTTTCTCAGTCACCCACACTTTTTCTATGAGCTGGTGGAGGAGTTGTGTCAGCTCAGATCCTCCCTCTTTAAAGATTTCAGCAGGGATCCCATCAGGTCTGCTGGCTTTGTAATTTTTTTGTTGACTGATGGCATTGCTGACTTCTTCCAAACTAGGCAGTGCTGCAAGCTCATCCCTGGTTTGTTGTTGTGGGATTTGTGAGAGAACCTCTTTGACCACATTGGCGTTGCGATTCAGTAGGTCCTCTCCCTTTAAAGATTTCAGCAGGGATCCCATCAGGTCCGCTGGCTTTGTTATTTTTTGTTGGCTGATGGCATTGCTGACTTCTTCCAAACTAGGCAGTGCTGCAAGCTCATCCCTGGTTTGTTGTTGTGGGATTTGTGAGAGAACCTCTTCGGCCACATTGGAGTTGCGATTCACTGTCTCGAATGCCTTTGCAAGGTCAATGAATGCCATGTACAGAGGTTGATTTTGTTCTCTGCCTTTTTCTTGGAGCTGTCTTGCAATGAAGACCATGTCCACTGTTCCTCTGGAGGGGCGGAAGCCGTTCTGGGATTCTGGGAGGGTGTCTTCTGAGAGGGGGAGAAGGCGGTTTGCAAGGATTCTTGCGAGGATTTTCCCAGCGGAGGTTAGAAGGGAGATACCTCGATAGTTTCTGCAGTTTGTTCTTTCCCTCTTTTTGAAGAGGGTGATGATGGTGGCATTCTTGAAGTCTGCTGGGATTTTCTTGGTCACCCACACTTTTTCAATGAGCTGGTGGAGTTGTTGTGTCAGCTCAGGTCTTCCCTCTTTAAAATTTCAGCAGGGATCCCATCAGGTCCGCTGGCTTTGTTATTTTTCGTTGGCTGATGGCATTGCTGACTTCTTCCAAACTAGGCAGTGCTGCAAGCTCATCCCTGGTTTGTTGTTGTGGGATTTGTGAGAGAACCTCTTCGGCCATATTGCAGTTGCGATTCAGGAGGTCCTCTCTCTTTAAAGATTTCAGCAGGGATCCCATCAGGTCCGCTGGCTTTGTTATTTTTTTGTTGGCTGATGGCATTGCTGACTTCTTCCAAACTAGGCAGTGCTGCAAGCTCATCCCTGGTTTGTTGTTGTGGGATTTGTGAGAGAACCTCTTCGGCCACGTTGGAGTTGCAATGCCTTTGCAAGGTCAATGAATGCCATGTACAGAGGTTGGTTTTGTTCCCTGCATTTTTCTTTTTGAAGAGGGTGATGATGGTGGCATCCTTGAAATCTACCTTTAATTCTTCAGTGGCCTGCGCACCATCGATTTTTACTTTTTCCCAAATCCCTCTTAGTTTTTACCAATTTTCGTTTGCTCGGGGATGCCTTTCTTTGGCTTGGCTTCCCCTTTCCTTCCTGCATTTCCTTTCCCTGATATTATTTTCTTTCCCCCGCCGGCCGCGCCTCTGTTTTCGGCAAAGGGGTTGCAATTTGCAATGGCAGCCTGCAAATGCCAACTTGTTAGGCACAAACTGCTGCTGCGGATTGGAGGCGGCAAGCGCATGCCGAGAGCGTGCCAAGTGGCAGGAGAGGGTTCGCTACAGATGGAAGAGCTGGAAACGTTGGAGGCGATCCAAAGGTTTAATCAAATTCAACCAGTTTTTTGCTCAACTGCAGAATTCTCTTTGGGGAAAGAAAAAAGAGAGAGAGTTGGAAATCGTGGGGAGAGGTTTCAGTGAAATAGTAGTTTCCCTTATGCCATTCACTCTGCATTACAGGTATGCTCAGGAGCAATGAGGCCTCATGGGTGCATCATGGAAACATTGTGCATGGATGTCTTTGGCTTTAAAGGAGCCATAATGGGGGAAAGAGAACAGGGCTGGCTCCCAAACTGGCGGCGCGCGAGGACAGTCGCGGCTTTGATTTCACTTGGATTGATTTCATTTAAATCCATGATGACCAGAAGGAGGAGGGAAGAACAAGCCCAGCGCCTGCTAATTGGCTTGAAAATGTCACCGGCTAAAGATGCAAAGCTGCAAGGCTTGGAAATCAGGATGGAGTTCAATGAATCATAGAATGACAGAGTTGGCCATCTAGTCAAACCCCTTGCCATACAGAAAAGCACACTCAAAACACCCCTGACAGATGGCCATCCAGCCTCTGTTTAAAAGCTTCCAAGGAAGGAGCTTCCACCCAGGGGCGGCTCAACCCATTACGCAAACTAAGCATTTGCAGTATAGTTGATTTTGCCCAGGGGTGCTCTTGGGGGAAAATAGACCTTGACACAACAAGATACTATTGTTGTTGTTGTTGTTGTTGTTGTTATTAGAAACACAACAAGATGAGTCTACAGTAGATATTATTATTATTATTATTAGAAACACAACAAGATGAGTCTACAGCAGATACTATTATTGTTGTTGTTGTTGTTATTAGAAACACAACAAGATGAGTCTACAGGAGATATTATTATTATTATTATTATTATTAGAAACACAACAAGATGAGTCTACAGCAGATACTATTATTATTATTGTTATTGTTATTGTTATTATTATTATTAGAAACACAACAAGATGAGTCTACAGGAGATACTATTATTATTATTGTTATTGTTATTGTTATTATTATTATTATTAGAAACACAACAAGATGAGTCTACAGGAGATACTATTATTATTATTGTTATTATTATTATTATTATTATTATTATTAGAAACACAACAAGATGAGTCTACAGCAGATACTATTATTATTATTGTTATTGTTATTGTTATTATTATTATTATTAGAAACACAACAAGATGAGTCTACAGGAGATACTATTATTATTATTGTTATTATTATTATTATTATTATTATTAGAAACACAACAAGCTGAGTCTACAGCAGATACTATTATTGTTATTGTTATTGTTATTGTTATTATTATTAGAAACACAACAAGATGAGTCTACAGCAGATACTATTATTATTGTTGTTGTTGTTGTTATTATTAGAAACACAAGATGAGTCCACAGCAGATATTATTATTATTATTATTATTATTATTATTATTATTAGAAACACAATAAGATGAGTCCACAGCAGACACCATAATAATAATAATAATAATAATAATAATAATAATTATTATTATTATTATTATTATTATTATTATTATTATTATTAAACTGGAAAGACTCTGGCAGAAGCCAGTCCAGGAGATCCCAGTGGTGATCAGCACACTGGTTGCAGTGCCTCAAGGCCTTGGCTTGCACTTAAAAACAAAATTACCATCTGTCCGCTGCGAAAGGCCACCCTGCTCAGATCTGTACACATTCTTTGCCGATACATCACAGAGTCCTAGACACTTGGGAAGTGTCCGATGTGTGATCCAATACAACAGCTAGCAGAGTGATATTTTTGCTGTGCACGAACAAAATTGCAGTTCTGAAGTAGCAACAAAAATAATGTTCTGGTTGGGGGTCACCACAACATGAGGAACTGGACTATTGTGTCCAATTCTGGGCACCACAATTGAAGAGAGATATTGACAAGCTAGAATGTGTCCAGAGGAGGGCGACTAAAATGATCAAGAGTCTGGAGAACAAGCCCTATGAGGAGCGGCTTAAGGAGCTGGGCATGTTTAGCCTGAAGAAGAGAAGGCTGAGAGGAGATATGATAGCCATGGATAAAGATGTGAGAGGAAGCCACAGGGAGGAGGGAGCAAGCTTGTTTTCTGCTTCCTTGGAGACTAGGACCCAATGGAGCAATGGCTTCAAACTACAAGAGAGGAGATTCCATCTGAACACGAGGAAGAACTTCCTGACTGTGACAGCTGTTCAGCAGTGGAACTCTCTGCCCCGGAGTGTGGTGGAGGCTCCTTCTTTGGAGGCTTTTAAACAGAGTCTGGATGGCCATCTGTCAGGGGTGATTTGAATGCAATATTCCTGCTTCTTGGCAGGATGGGGTTGGACTGGATGGCCCAGGAGGTCTCTTCCAACTCTTTGATTCTATGATTCTAACTGTATTCAGGGGTTGTGGCATTAGGAAAGTTGACAGACACTGCTTTCTATTAAGACTAGCCGTCCCCTGCCACGCGTTGCTGTGGCCCTCATGGGGGTTCTGTGTGGAGGATTGGCCGAGTTCTATCGTTGGTGGGGTTCAGAATGCTCTGTGATTGTAGGTGAACTATAAATCCCAGCAACTACAACTCCCAAATGTCAAGATTCTATTTTCCCCCAAACTCCACCTTTTTTTGTTGTTGTGTCAGGAGCGACTTGAGAAACGGCAAGTTGCTTCTGGTGTGAGAGAATTGGCCGTCTGCAAGGATGTTGCCCAGGGGGCACCTGGATGATTTAATGTTTTTATCATCCTTGTGGGAGGCTTCTCTCATGTCCCCGCATGAGGAGCTGGAGCTGATAGAGGCAGCTCATCCATCTCTCCCCGGATTCGAACCTGCGACCTGTCGGTTTTCAGTCCTGCCGGCACAGGGGTTTAACCCACTGCGCTACTGGGGGCTCCTCCCCAAACTCCACCAATGTTCACATTTGGGTATTTTGAGTATTCGTGTAGAGTTAGGTCCAGATCCATCATTATTCGAGTCCATAGTGCTCTCTGGATGTAGGTGAACTACAACTCCAGAACGAAAGGACCCTCCAGTATTTTCTGTTGATCGTGGGAGTTCTGTGTGCCAAGTTTGGTTCAATTCCATCATTGGTGGGGTTCAGAATGCTCTTTGATTGTAGGTGAACTATAAATCCCAGCAACTACAACTCCCAAATGACAAAATCAATTTTGTTTGAGTGAAGGACATACATTAGGTTGTTAGGTGTCTTGTGTCCAAATTTGGTGTCAATTCGTCCAGTGGTTTTTGAGTTCTGCTAATCCCACAAATGAACATTACATTTTTATTTATATAGACCAGTGTTTCTCAGCCTGGGGGTCGGGACCCCTGGAGGGGTCGTGAGGGGGTGTCAGAGGGGTCACCAAAGACCACCAGAAAACACAATATTTTCTGTTGGCTATGGAGGTTCTGTGTGGGAAGTTTGGCCCAATTCAGTCGTTGGTAGGGTTCAGAATGCCCTGTGATTGTAGGTGAACTATAAATTCCAGCAACTACAACTCCCAAATGTCAAGATTCTATTTTCCCCAAACTCCACCAATGTTCACATTTGGGCATATTGAGTATTCGTGTAGAGTTTGGTTCAGATCCACCATTGTTCGAGTCCAGAGTGCTCCCTGGATGTAGGTGAACTACAACTCCAAAACCAAAGGACACTGCCCACCAAACCCTTCTGTGGCGAGGGAGAGAGACTTTTTCTTTATTAGAAACCTTTTTGCTGCCGTATACTGATTCAGTTTCTTCTTTTATATTGGCTGGGATTTTCTGTGTGCTGTTAAACCCTTGTGCTTTATGTCACAGGCAATGAAACACCCTTGTGTATAACAAAGTAACACAGTTTATTTATAACTTCTGGCTCCAATGCTTGTGGTTACATTTGTGTTTTGTTGCAATGTTGAGGCTTACAGTCAGTATCATTTACTTGGTTTACTTTTCTGAATAAACTTTCAATGTTTCACATTCACAAACATGTTACTTGCTTTACACACTCTTGGCTGAATTATATTCTGACTTGGGCAACACTACCCTTCTTTCTGTTCCTTAAAACTCGAGCTTTATTTAACTAACTGCTTCTCTATATCAGAAGTCTTTAACACATCTTCATAACTGCTTCTTTCTAACAACTCTCCTCTTCACAGACAGATTCCTCACTGTCATTTTCAAACTCTCTCACTCTAACTGCCTCTTTCAGAACCTTGGCTCCGCCCCTTTGGAATGTTCAGCTCTCTCTCCCCAACTGTCATTTTGGCCTAGCAGCCTTTTCAAATCCTGGGCCTACGCTAATCTGCATATGACCAATCAGCTTCACATATGCAAATGAATCCTATCTCTGCTGTCGCTACCCTGTCTGTGCCTATTCTTCCCTATCTGCTAGGCTTGGGTAACCACGGAAAAATTTGGTTCTAAACTCGTTTTGTTTTTAGGAGGCCCTTGCATTTCGTTTTTTTTAATAATTCCGAAATTTTCCTTTTAAAAATTTCGAAATATACAAAATTTTGTATAATTATGAATCGATTCGTTAATGGTGGACGCGATTGCGCAATATGCTTAAAAAAACCTCCAAATGGGACAGGGGAAACTTCTGAAGCTTCCCTCTCCCTCTGTTGTTGACTGTTGGTGTGATAAAACAAACAACTATAAAACTTGCACCAGACATGCGAAAATAATTACGAAATAATTACGAAATAATTACAAAATAAATTGAAAAAATTGTTTCGAATCTAATTTACTCCTCACACTATTCCTGCATGGCTCAATATTGGATCGTAAGCTAATTTAAATACGAATTAATAACGAATTACGAAATTAACGAACGAAACCGCCCAAAGCCTACTATCTGCCATATGTAAACATAGAGCTATACACCAAAAATTTAACATAGAGTAGCAATTTCGCTACACCTTCCATTTGGGTTGGTCATGGGAGAACTATGTGCCAAGTTTTCAATCCGTCCAGTGGTTTTTGAGTTGTGTTAATCCCACAAACGAACACTGCATTTTTATTTATATAGACGAAGCTCCGCATTCTCTTTCCTGGGAGGAAAGATGCGGGGAATGCCGTGGATGTAGCGTACCTGGATTTCAGGAAGGCCTTCTTTGACAAGGTCCCCCATGACCTTCTGGCAAGGAAACTAGTCCAATGTGGGCTAGGCAAAACTACGGTGAGGTGGATCTGTAATTGGTTAAGTGGACGAACACAGAGAGTGCTCACTAATGCTTCCTCTTCATCTTGGAAAGAAGTGACAAGTGGAGTGCCGCAGGGTTCCGTCCTGGGCCCGGTCCTGTTCAACATCTTTATTAATGACTTAGATGAAGGGCGAGAAGGCAGGATCATCAAGTTTGCAGACGACACCAAATTGGGAGGGAGAGCCAATACTCCAGAGGACAGGAGCAGAATTCAAAACGATCTTGACAGATTAGAGAGATGATGGGCCAAAACTAACAAAATGAAGTTCAACAGTGACAAATGCAAGATACTCCACTTTGGCAGAAAAAATGAAATGCAAAGATACAGAATGGGGGATGCCTGGCTCGAGAGCAGTACGTGTGAAAAAGATCTTGGAGTCCTCGTGGACAACAAGTTAAACATGAGCCAGGAATGTGATGTGGCGGCAAAAAAAAGCCAATGGGATTTTGGCCTGCATCAATAGGAGCATAGTGTCTAGATCTAAGGAAGTCATGCTACCCCTCTATTCTGCTTTGGTTAGACCACACCTGGAATATTGTGTCCAATTCTGGGCACCACAATTCAAGAGAGATATTGACAAGCTGGAATGTCTCCAGAGGAGGGTGACTAAAATGATGAAGGGTCTGGAGAACAAGCCCTATGAGGAGCAGCTTAGGGAACTGGGCATGTTTAGCCTGAAGAAGAGAAGGCTGAGAGGAGATATGATAGCCATGTCTAAATATGTGAGAGGAAGCCACAGGGAGGAGGAGGGAGCAAGCTTGTTTTCTGCTTCCTTGGAGACTAGGACGCGGAACAATGGCTTCAAACTACAAGAGAGGAGATTCCATCTGAACACGAGGAAGAACTTCCTGACTGGGAGAGCCGTTCAGCAGTGGAACTCTCTGCCCCAGAGTGTGGTAGAGGATCCTTCTTTGAAAGCTTTTAAGCAGAGGCTGGATGGCCATTTGTCAGGGGTGATTTGAATGCAATATTCCTGCTTCTTGGCAGAATGGGGTTGGACTGGATGGCCCATGAGGTCTCTTCCAACTCTTTGATTCTATGATTCTATGATTCTAAAGAGAGAGCAAAACTCTCTCCTCGCTGATGCAGCTGCATTGCTGTCAATAGCACCATTGCAGCCTTCGCAACAGGATGATGGGACACGTTAGCAATGTGGGCCTGCGACGTGGGATGCGCTGTGCTCTCCTCCCACAGGGCAGGACGGGAGACTCTGTGACAGCCAACCGAGGACGGCATGGGATGCGCTCCGAAGACAGCCTGGTTTTCGCAGCAGGGATGCAAATCGTTGCTTGTTTTGTTCTTTCATGGAAGAACAAATAGCTTCAGATGCGTTTTTCTTCCTTTCTCCCCAATGGGCAGGATCACAAAGCTTCTTGCATGTCTTTTTCTTGGCACAGTGTTTTTATTACGTGGAATACAACTCCTTTGTCCTGCAAAACACCTTGGGGGGATTGTTGTTGTTGCTGCTGTTGCAACAATTAGTGCATTTTGCCCACAAAGCAGTGTATGTTGCACAAAATAGTCGTTTGAAACAACGTGTTTTTGCATCTGCGCCAAAAGAACAATGTTATTTCTTGCACGAAAGTCCTGGGGGGGGAAAAAAATCTCATAATAGATTACCATTTTTCCCCAATTGTCTGTCTTATGAACCTTTTCTTGCTGAAAAAGAGGAAATATGCCTGGGACTTACATCTCTAAACTTCTAAAGTTTGCTTTCATCTGACTGTGAGAGCTGTTCAGCAGTGGAACTCTCTGCCCCAGAGTGTGGTGGAGGCTCCTTCTTTGGAAGCTTTGAAACAGAGGCTGGAAGGCCATCTGTCAGGGGTGATTTGAATGCAATATTCCTGCTTCTTGGCAGAATGGGGTTGGACTGGATGGCCCATGAGGTCTCTTCCAACTCTTTGATTCTATGATTCTATGATTCATCTGTAATGAATTGGTCTGTCTGTTGTGTTTCTGTCTCTCTCCATCCATCCATCCATCCTCCTGTCTATCTCTCTATCTCTCTGTCTCTCTGTCCATCTACTTATCTGTCTGTCTGTCTATCTGACCGTCTGTCCATCCATCCATCCGTCTGTCTATCTGTCCTTCTATCCACCTATCCATTTGTTCACCTCTCTCTCTCTATCTATCTATCTATCCATCTGTCTGACCCTCATCCATCCATCTATCTATCCATCAGTCTGTCTGTCCATCTATCCACCCATCCATCCATTTGTTCATATATCTCTCTCTCCATCCATCCATCCATCTGACTGTCCATCCATCCATCCATCCATCCATTCATCTCTCTGTCTGTCTCTGTCTCTCCATCCATGCATCCATCTGTCTGTCCATCTCTTCACATCCATCCATCCATTCCTTCCTTCCTCCCTCTCTCTCTCTCTCTCCATTCATCCATCTGTCTGTCTGACCATCTGCCCATCTGTCCATCCATCCATTTGTTCATCTCTCTCTCTCTCTGTCTCCATTCATCCATCTGTCTGTCTGACCATCCGTCCTGACCATCCGTCCATCCATCCATTTGTTTATCCCCCTCACACTCTCTCTGTCTCCATCCATCTATCCATCTGTCTGTCTAACCATCTGTTTGTCCATCAATCCTTTCTTCCATCCATCTGTTTGTCTGTCCGTCTATGTGCCCATCCATCCATTCATTCATCTCTCTCTCTCTCCAACCATCTATCTATCCATCTGTCTGTCTGTCCATCTATCCACCCATCCATCCATTTGTTCATATCTCTCTTTCTCCATCCATCCATCCGTTCATCTCTCTGTCCGTCTCTGTCTCTCCATCCATGTGTCCATCTGTCTGTCCATCTCTTCACATCCATCCATCCATCCATTCCTTCCTCTCTCTCTCTCTCTCCATTCATCCATCCATCTGTCTGACCATCTGCCCATCCATCCATCCATTCATTTGTTCATCCCCCTCACTCTCTCTCTCTGTCTCCATCCATCCATCTATCCATCTGTCTGTCTAGCCATCTGTTTGTCTGTCCATCTATGTGCCCATCCATCCATTCGTTCATATCTCTCTCTCCAACCATCTATCCATCTGTCTGTCTGACCATCTGTCCATCCACCCATCCATTCATCTGTCTGTCTGTCCATCTATCCACCAATCCACCCATTCGTTCCTCTCTCTCTCTCTCCATCCGTCTGTCTGTCCATCTATCCACCCATCCATCCATTTATTCATATTTCTCTCTCTCTCTCTCCATCCATCCATCTATCTGACTGTCTGTCTGTCCATCTGTTCATCTGTCTATCTGTCTGTTACTGTCTCCATCCATCCATCTATACATCTGTGTGTCTGTCCTTCTATCTGCCCATCCATCTATTTGTTCATCTCTCTCTTTCTCCATTCATTCATCCATCTGTCTGTCTGTCTGACCATCTATCCATCCATCCGCCCATCCATCCATTTGTTCATCTCTCTCTCTCTTAGACCATCCATCCATCTATCCATCTGTCTGTCTGTCCATCTATCTGCCCATCCATCCATTTGTTCATCTCTCTCTCTCCATCCATGTATCCATCTGTCTGACCATCTGTCCATCCATCCATCCATTCATCTGTCTGTCTGTCCATCTATCCACCCATCCATTCATTTGTTCATATTTCTCTCTCTCTCCATCCATCCAGCCATCTATCTGACTGTCGGTCTGTCCATCTATCCGTTCATCTGTCTATCTGTCTGTCTCTGTCTCCATCCATCCATCCATCTATACATCTGTCTGTTTGCCCTTCTATCTGCCCATCCATCTATTTGTTCATCTCTCTCTCTCCATTCATTCATCCATCTGTCTGTCTGTCTATCTGTCTATCCACCCATCCATCCATTTGTTCATCTCTCTTTCTCTCTCTCAGACCATCCATCCATCTATCCATCTGTCTGTCTGTCCATCTATCTGCCCATCCATCCATTTGTTCATCTCTCTCTCTCCATCCATGTATCCATCTGTCTGACCATCTGGCCATCCATCCATTCATCTGTCTGTCTGTCCATCTATCCACCCACCCATCTGTTCATCCGTTTATCTGTCCGTCTATTCATCTGTCCATCTATCTGCCCATCCATCCATCTGTTCATCTGTCTATCCATCCATCCATCCGTCTGTCTGTCCATCTATCTGCCCATCCATCCATTTGTTCATTTCTCTCTCTCTCCATCCATGTATCCATCTGTCTGACCATCTGTCCATCCATCCATTCATCTGTCTGTCTGTCCATCTATCCAACCACCCATCTGTTCATCCGTTTATCAGTCTGTCTATTCATCTGTCTATCTGAGCAACTGTCCATCTATCTGCACATCCATCCATCTGTTCATCTATCCATCTGTCTGTCTGTCCATCCATTCGACCATCCATCCATCCATCCATTTGTCCCTCTGACGATATGTCCATCTATCTGCCCGCCCAAACTACTGTTTCCAAAAAGGAAGAGAACGACAGCCAGAGAGATCTTCAGACTTCTCTGCCAAAGTGGTTCCCAAGACCATTAGATATATCTGTTTTCTGTTGGTCTTTGGTGATTCCTCTGAAACCCTCTCGTGACCCTCCCCAGGGGTCCCAACCCCCAGGTTGAGAAATGCTCGTCCAAGGTCTTCAACTGTGCTCCCAGTTTGTAAACACAAAATTCACTTCCAAAAAGCCTTTCTCTCCCACTTCTATGCACACAGTTTCCTCTTTTGCTGGTGGTAGCAGAAACCAGTTGGGGAGCAATTTGTGGCTATTGGGCAGAAAACACTAAAATCAATGGGCGAACGGCGTCCTCACAATTAGGGACGTAATGCCATGTGTGCTATTAATGATGAGCAAATGTCATTCCAAATGGCATGCCATCAAATGGAAATCGATCGGGTTTACTCTGTAAATAATATTGGCCGTGTCTTGTGCTCAACTCTCCCATCCCAATGAACTCAGGATCCATCTTTCTTTCGCAACATCCTCTTAGCGGGAGGAGGAGGATGATAACAACAACAACAACAACAACAGTCAAACCAATGCGCTTCCATCTTTCCAAGTCCTATTATTTATTATTTATTTATTCGTTCATATATTTATATGGTGCTCATTGCGGCCTCACAAACGGCAACCATTCGATGCCCAACACAACAATTATAATAACAATTACAATTCAAACAAATATAAAAACATCCACTGTAAAATTACACAAATCCAAAGTCACAATCCGAGATCTGTCCATTATCAGTTACATAAGTCAGTTACATAATACTTGGTCCCACAACCATGTTTTAAGTTTAATGTATTGTCGAAAGTTTTCGTGGCCGGAATCACTGAGTTGCTGTACGTTTTCCAGGCTGTATGGCCATGTTCCAGAAGCGTTCTCTCCTGATGTTTCACCTGTATCTGTGACAGGCATCCTCTGAGGTTGTGAGGACTGGGTTGTTGTAGGCTTTTGCAGGCTATATGGCCATGTTCTAGAGGCATTCTCTCCTGACGTTTCGCCTGCATCTATGGTAGTGAGGTCTTTTGGAACTAGGAAAAAGGATGTATATATCTGTGGAATGACCAGGGTGGGACAAAGGACTCTTGTCTGATGGAGCTAGGTGTGAATGTTTCAACTGACCACCTTGATTAGCTTTTCATGGCCTGGCAATTGTTTGGTGTGTCTAGTTAGTGCCTGGGGCAATCTTTTGTTGAGAGGTGATTAGATGTCCCCAATTGTTTCCTCTCTGTTTTGCAGTTGTAATATCTGAACCATATAGTGGGCTTTTTTGTTGCTGTTTCCAGGGCTTGTTTTTCAACAGAAAGGAGGAAACAATGAAAATGAACAAAATCTGGCTACCAGTATTAAAAAACCTCTAAAGTTAGAACAGGAGAGAATGCCTCTAGAACAGTGTTTCTCAACCTGGGGGTCGGGACCCCTGGAGGGGTCGCAAGGGGGTGTCAGAGGGGTCACCAAAGACCACCAGAAAACACAGTATTTTCTGTTGGTTATGGAGGTTCTGTGTGGGAAGTTTGGCCCAATTCAATCTTTGGTAGAGTTCAGAATGCTCTTTGATTGTAGGTGAACTATAAATCCCAGCAAGAGGAGGTTAGAGCGCGTGTGGCGCCATAGCCCCACCAATCCAGCCCAAACACCTGAAGGCCTTCCTAAGGTCCTACGATGTGGCAATAGCGGCGGCACAGAAAACATTTCTTGCCGCCAATATTGCATCTGCGAAGAATCGTCCAGCCGAGCTTTTCCGAGTTGTCAGGGGTCTGTTACATCTGCCGAAAAGTGAGGCCCTTGATAGCTCGGTGGCTCGCTGTGAAGCATTTGCTCGATTTTTCGCGGATAAAATTGCGCGGATTCGGTCGGACTTTGACGTCATATTAGCGGCAGTCTCCAAGGATGTAACACGAGCATCTGCTTGTCCAGTTTTGATGGATTCGTTTCAATTGGTTCAGCTTGAGGATGTGGACAGGATCCTTGGAGAGGTGCGACCCACCACATGCATCCTAGATCCCTGCCCATCCTGGCTGGTAAAAGAAGCCAGAGGGGGTTTGGGGGAGTGGGTGAAGGTGATGGTTAACGCCTCCTTACAGGAAGGAAAGTTTCCAGCGAGCTTAAAACAAGCTATCATAAAACCGCTGTTGAAAAAACCATCACTGGACCCCACTCAATTAGACAACTATCGGCCAGTTTCCAATCTCCCCTACTTGGGCAAAGTCATGGAATGTGTGGTGGCAACACAACTCCAGGGGTTTCTGGTAGACACTGATTATCTAGATCCGGCACAGTCTGGCTTTAAGCCGGGACATGGAACTGAGACAGCCTTGGTTGCCTTGGTAGATGATCTTCGCCGGGAACTGGGCAGGGGGAGTGTGTCCCTGTTGGTTCTGCTGGACCTCTCAGCGGCCTTCGATACCGTCGATCATGGTATCCTCCTGGGACGCCTCACGGGGATGGGTCTCGGGGGCACTGCCTTGCAGTGGCTTCGATCCTTCCTTGAGGGACGGTCCCAGAAGGTGTTAGTAGGTGACACCTGTTCGGCACCACAACTGTTGTTGTGTGGAGTCCCACAGGGTTCAATTCTGTCCCCGATGTTATTTAACATCTACATGAAGCCGCTGGGGGAGATCATTCGGAGTTTCGGATTGAGGTGTTATCTCTACGCAGATGATGTCCAAATCTGTCACTCCTTCTCACCTGTCACCAAGGAGGCTGTCCTGACCTTGAACCGGTGCTTGGCTGCTGTGTCGGACTGGATGAGAGCTAACAAATTGAAATTGAATCCAGACAAGAGAGAGGTCCTACTGGTCAGTCGTAAGGCCGAACAGGGCATAGGGTTACAGCCTGTGTTAGACGGGGTCACACTCCCCCTGAAGACGCAGGTTCGCAGCTTGGGAGTGATCCTGGACTCATTGCTGAGCCTGGAACCCCAGGTCTCAGCGGTGGCCGGGAGAGCTTTCGCACAATTAAAACTTGTGCGCCAGCTGCGCCCGTACCTTGGGAGGTCAGATCTGGCCACGGTGGTCCACGCTCTTGTTACATCCCGAATAGACTACTGCAACGCGCTCTACGTGGGGTTGCCTTTGAAGACTGTTCGGAAACTCCAACTAGTCCAGCGGGAGGCAGCCAGACTGCTCACCGGAGCGTCATACAGGGAGCACACCACCCCCCTGTTGTATCAGCTCCACTGGCTGCCGATCCAATTCCAAGCACAATTCAAAGTGCTGGTTTTGACCTACAAAACCCTATACGTCCAACCTCGGAATTTGAGATCTTCTGAGGAGGCCCTGCTCACAACCCCGCCCCTATCACAAGTGAGGTTGGCGGGGACGAGGAGCAAGGCCTTCTCGGTGGTGGCCCCCCATCTATAGAATTCACTCCCCAGGGAAATTAGATCAGCGACTTCCCTCCTTTCCTTCAGGAAAAAATTGAAAACATGGATTTGGGATCAGGCATTTGGACAACCTGGCAGATGAAAAAGGACGTGGCGATAGAATGGAATTGACATACGGAATGGAATTAAGGAACTCTAGACCACGCACACTGAGTTTGTGATTAGTTGTTAATGATTGTGTTATTATTAACTGTTTAATTGTGATAAATGCTGATTGTTGTTTTATATGTATATGTACTCTATGTAGGCATCGAATAGTGCCTTTTTTGTAAGCCGCTCTGAGTCCCCCCTCGGGGGTTGAGAAGGGCGGGGCAAAAGTAACTGAAATAAATAAATAAATAAACTACAACTCCCAAAAGTCAAGGTCTATTTTCTTCCATTCCATTGCCTGGTTTTGCCCCTTTCAAACAGTGCTTCCCGTTGCTTAAGGCATTTTAATTGGAATAACGTGGTTGAAGGAAATGATTTCCCCAAATGAAGGCATACGTTAATCCAGGCACCCCAGGGAAACGCGCAGTTATGCATCCAGAATTTTTCCCTTTGAATATTTTTTTTTACGCTATCTAATTGTCTTCCGAGTGTCCTTCGGAGATAAACAAAGAGGTCTTTTGTTTTCGGGGGTCCCATACACAAAAGGGTCTCGGCTCTCTCTTTGAAACCACCACCTTCCCCAAGCAACGAAGACGGGACAGGTGACGTGATGGTCTCGCTGTGTCCTTCGCATTCTAGCTCAGTGTTTCTCAACTTTCCTAATGCAGTGACCCCCCTTAATACAGCTCCTCATGTTGTGGTGACCCCCAACCATAACATTATTTTTGTTGCTACTTCAGAACTGTCATTTTGCTCCTGTTATGAATAGTCATGGAAATATCTGATATGCAGGATGTGTCAAGGTCAGACGCCAGCCAATTCTTTACAGTTTATTGTTCAAACAAACACAAAACAGCCCAAAACAAAACCACAGGGCAAAAAAAAAAAAAAAAAAACCCACAGTTTTCAGTGTGAAAAAGCCCAAACTGGCAAAAGAACCCACAAACCCCCAATCAGAATATAAAATGGATTATCCAAAGATATAATCCGGATTAAACTCAAAATGCTTAAATGCAGCTCAAACTTGCTCCGTCAAACAACAGAAGCAAAATAAACGGTAGAATAAAGTTCGCAGCCACTCTAATGAGTAGCAGCCTTTCAAGGGTTATAAAATGTAACCCAAGCCTCAAACACATCTGGAAACAGCACACTGAACTCCGAGGCTGGTATGCAGGAATGCAGGAAGGATGATAACGCCGACTCCAGAAGCACAGCCACAGACGTGGAGGAGAGAGTAACCAGGGGCGGCTCGTCCATTACGCGAAGTAAGCGGCCGCAGAACACTTTTTTTTGCCAGGGGTGCAGAGGCGCCTCTGTAAATGCCCCTCGACCGCCACTTGAGGAGCGCCCCCTCAGCTCACAACAGCTCTAGCAGTCCGGGGGGAGCCTCGGCTTTCTTGCCTCGCTGCCGGGCGATCCTCTTCCCAAAGGGGCCGGGCCCTTGAGCCTCACCTAGCCCCTCTCGTTCCTGCTCCACCTGGCCACCGGGTGCGCGAGCAGAGCTGGCACTCAATAGTTCTCTGCGTTCGATCCCTTCCCCATGACCAGCTCCCTTTCCTGATCTCCTGGCGCTCCACCCGCCTCCTCTCATCTCCCCAATCCGCGGGTGGGCCAAGGGGTGGAACCGCCGTTCCTGGCCATCTTTGGGTCCAGAAGCGTGTCTGAAGACCTCACCGTGCGCACCAAAAGTCACCTCTTCTCCTGACTTTCTCTTCAGCCATTGGGACCAGAGAGAAAGAGAGAGAGAGAGAGCCCCTCTGGCTGGAGGTATCTCCCACCTCCGCTCCCTCCTTTGTGTTTGCGCCTACCTTCAGGAAAGGTGGGCATCTCCACCTCTCTCTCTCTCTCTCTCTCTTGGTCCCAATGGCTGAGGAGAAAGTCAGAAGAGGTGACTTTTGATGCACACGCCGGGGTCTTCAGGCACGCCTCCGGACCCAAAGCGGGCTAGGCAAGGGAGCAAGTGAGGCAAGTGTAGTTACTGCAATGTATAGTTCACCTACAATCAAAGAGCATTCTGAACTCCACCAATGATGGAATTGAACCAAATATGGCACACAGAACTCCCATGGCGAACAGAAAATATATATCAATGATTGGTTGGGGGGGGGGGCGCCAAAATACTGTTTGCTTACCTTTGAAAATTACTTAGGGCTGCCTCTGAGAGTAACGACAGTGGTTGAAGCCCAGTCCTGTCCAGTCCGAAGGGAAACGAATAGTTGCAAGGTCAGATCCCAATCCAATGGAAGTCACAAGGAGCCAAAGCAGCGGGGCAATACGGCAGGTCCCAACGTCTTCTTCCAAACCCGTCTTCTGTAACACAACGATCCAGAAAGCGCCCAACAAGACACCTTGCCGATTGCAAAGTTACAATTGCAAACACCCCCATGTTATCTACAAGTCCTCGTCAGAACTTGATTCAGCCAACACCCTTGTCCCAGCTGCATCTTGTTGCAGCTCCTCATCCGAACTGGAGTCACCCCTAGTTCGGCCCAACCCATCCCCAACTGTGCCTCTTCCACCACAACTCCAAGTAGTCCATCTCTGGTCTAATCCTGAAGTTCCCCAAGACCCATCCGTGCCTTCACTACTCCAACCTTCAAACGTGCCACTGCTTGTGGGTTCAGCACAAATATCCCAAATCTCTTGAACCCTAGTCCAATCCATCCCATCAGATCCAGAATCTGCTATCCCATCATCCATAGCATTTGCATCAAAACCTTCAAAAGAATCCTCATCTGTTGGCTCACTAAGTATCTCCTGGATTCTTTTCCTTTGTTGCTCTTCATCATAGTCTTGCTCGCGAGTAGTTTTCCTGCCTCTCCTAATACAACTAGTGTTACTATCACTGCCAGCAGACTCTATCACACAGGATGTGTTTTCATTCACTGGACCAAACCAGGCACAAATACCCAATATGCCCACATTTGAATACTGGTGGGGTTGGGGGGATTGATTTTCTCACTCTAGAGTTGTAGTTGCTGGGATTTATAGTTCACCTACAATCAAAGAGTATTTGAAATGCCATCAATTATCGAATTGAACCAAACTTGGCACACAGAACTCCCATGACCGACAAAAAATACTGGAAGGATTTAGTGAGCATTGACATTGAGTTTGGGAGTTGTAGTTCACCTACATCCAGAAAGTACTATGGACTCAAACAATGGTGAAATGCTATCAATGATGGAATTGAACCAAACTTGGCACACAGAACTCCCATGACCAAAAGAAAATACTGAAAGGGTTTGGTGGGCATTGACCTTGAGTATTGGAGTTGTAGTTCACCTCCATCCTGAGAGAACTGCAGACTCAAACAATGGTGGATATGGACCAAACTTGGCACAAATACTGAATAGGCTCAAATGTGAACACTGGTGGAGTTTGGGGAACATATTCCTTGACATTTGTCAGTTGTAGTTGCTGGGATTTATAGTTCACCTACAATCAAAGAGCATTTGAAATGCCATCAATGATGGAATTGAACCACTGAAAGGGTTTAGTGAGCATTGACCTTGAGTTTGGGAGTTGTAGTTTAGCTACACTCAGAGAGCACTATGGACTCAAACAATGATGGACCTGGACCAAACTTGGCACAAAAACTCAGTATTCCCAAATGTGAATACTGGTAGAGTCTGAGGATTTGACATTTGGGAGTTATAGTTGCTGGGATTTATAGTTCACCTACAACCAAAGAGCCTTTGAAATGCCATCAATGATGGAATTGAACCAAACTTGGCACACAGAACTCCCATGACCGACAGAAAATACTGGAAGAGTTTAGTGAGCATTGATGTTGAGTTTGGGAGTTGTAGTTCACCTACATCCAGAAAGCACTATGGACTCAAACAATGGTGGAACTGGACCAAACTTGGCACGGATACTCAATATGCCCAAATGTGAAGGCTGATGGAGTTTGAGGAAAATAGGCCTCGAAATTTAGGAGTTGCTGGGATTGATAGTTCACCCAGAATCAAAGAGCATTCAGAACTCCACCAGCGATGGAGTTGAACCAAACTTGGCACAGATACTCAGTATGTCCAAATGTGAATACTGGTGGAGTTTGGAGAAAATAGACTTTGACATTTGGGAGTTGTAGTTGCTGGGATTTATAGTTCACCTACATTCAAAGAGCATTCGAAATGCCATCAATGATAGAATTGAACCAAACTTGGCACACAGGACTCCAGTGACCAACAGAAAATACTGTAAGTCTTTGGTGTGCATTGCCCTTGAGTTTTGGAGTTGTAGTTCACCTACATCCAGAGAGCGCTGTGGACTCAAACAATGATGGAAGCATTCTGAGCTCCACCAGCGATGGAATTGAACCAAACTTGGCACAGATACTCAGTATGCCCAAATGTGAACACTGGTGGAGTTTGGGGAAAATAGACCTCGACATTTGGGTGTTGTAGTTGCTGGGATTGATAGTTCACCTACAATCAAAGAGCATTCAGAACTCCACCAGCGATGGAATTGAACCAAACTTGGCACAGATGCTCAGTATGCCCAAATGTGAATACTGGTGGAAGTTGGGGAAAATAGACTTTGACATTTGGGATTTGTAGTTGCTGGGATTGATAGTTCACCTACAATCAAAGAGCATTCAGAACTCCACCAGCGATGGAATTGAACCAAACTTGGCACAGATGCTCAGTATGCCCAAATGTGAATACTGGTGGAAGTTGGGGAAAATAGACTTTGACATTTGGGTGTTGTAGTTGCTGGGATTGATAGTTCACCTACAATCAAAGAGCATTCAGAACACCACCAGCGATGGAATTGAACCAAACTTGGCACGGATACACAGTATGCCCAAATGTGAACACTGGTGGAGTTTGGGGAAAATAGACCTCGACATTTGGGAGTTGTAGTTGCTGGGATTGCTAGTTCACCTGGCTCAGTGCTATGGAGATGGTTGCAATGAGACTGGCGCATGCTTCAAGCCAATCTGGTGGGCATGTCCCTCAAAACCGAGTGCCACCACGAAGCAAGGCTTATTTTGTGAAGCAAGGAGAAGAAGCTTCTTCCTCCCACTCTTTTTGGGTCTAACCGCACCCGACAGCAGAGGCATCCTCCCACGCAGCCCTGCCCTTTGCTTGCCTCTGCGAGATTCCAATATCGGAGCGTGTTTTTCAAAATGAGTTGTGTCCCCATGTGACCCGGTGTGTAAATAGCAGGCGCCTTCCGATGTGCCGCACACACCGGTGGTGTGACCATTGAGGAAACCACAAGGCAGAACGGAGGAGAAGGTGTTGGGTATCGCATCTACACTGTCAAAATAATGCAGTTTAACACCACTTGGACTCCTGGAATCATGAGAGTTGGAAGTTCCATGCAGTATTTCACCTTCTCTGCCCAAAAGGGTTTGTGCTTCGTCAAACTACAAAGTTCAAGAGAGGACGTGAGAGCTAGGTTCAAATATTTGAAAGGATGTCCTATTGAGGCAAGCATGTTTGTGTTACTTGTATTTTTGTAGTAGGTTGCTGTGCATTTTTCGGGCTGTTTTGCCATGTTCCGGTAGCATTCTCTCCTGATGTTTTGCCTGCATCTGTGGCCCTCATTTGCAGAGGTTCTGTCACTAGTGAGACAAGTGAGGTGTGTATGTGTATGTGTATATGTGTGTGTGTGTGTGTGTATATACATATACACATACACACACACACACACACACACACACACACATATATATCCGAAATGTCCAGGGTGGGAGGAGAAATCCTTGTCTGTTTGAAGCAAGTGCGAATGTTGCAATTAGCAAGCTTGAATAGCATTGTGTAGCCATGAAGATGCAAAGTCAATCAGTGAGGGTATCTGCATACAGGTAGCCTGGCTTTTGTTGCCTGGGGATACCCTCTATGGAATAATGTCCAGGGTGGGAGGAAGAACCCTTGTCTGTTTGAAGCTAGTATGAATGTTGCAATTAGCAAGTTTGAATAGCCATGAAGCTGCAAAGTCAATCAGTGAGGGTGTCTGCATACAGGTAGCCTGACTGTTGTTGCCTGGAGATACCCTCTGTGGAAGAGGGTGGGAGGAAGAACCCTTGACTGTTTGAAGCTAGTGTGAATGTTGCAATTAGCAAGTTTGAATAACTATGAAGCTGCAAAGTCAATCAGTGAGGGTGTATGCATAGAAGTAGCCTGACTGTTGTTGCCTGGAGATACCCTCTGTGGAAGAGGGTGGGAGGAAGAACCCTTGTCTGTTTGAAGCTAGTGCGAATGTTGCAATTAGCAAGTTTGAATAGCCATGAAGATGCAAAGTCAATCAGTGGGGGTATCTGCATAGAGGTAGCCTGACTGTTGTTGCCTGGCGATACCCTCTGTGGAAGAGGATGGGAGGAAGAACCCTTGTCTGTTTGAAGCAAATGTTGCACTTAGCAAGACTGAATAGCATTGAGTAGCCATGAAGCTGCAAACTCAATCAGTGAGGGTGTCTTATCTAGAGGTAGCCTGGCTGTTGTTGCCTGGAGATACCCTCTGTGGAATATTGTCCAGGGAGGGAGGAAGAACCCTTGTCTTTTTGAAGCAAGTGCAAATGTTGCAGTTAGCAAGTTTGAATAGCTATGAAGCTGCAAAGTCAATTAGTGAGGCATAGAGGTAGCCTGACTGTTGTTGCCTGGAGATACCCTCAGTGGAAGAGGGTGGGAGGAAGAACCCTTGTCTGTTTGAAGCAAGTGCGAATGTTACAATTAGCAAGTTTGAATAGCCATGAAGCTGCAAAGTCAATCAGAGAGGGTGTCTGCATAGAGGTAGCCTGATTGTTGTTGCCTGGAGATACCCTCTATGGAATAATGTCCAGGGTGGGAGGAAGAACGCTTGTCTGTTTGAAGCAAGTGCAAATGTTGCAATTAGCAAGTTTGAATAGCCATGAAGATGCAAAGTCAATCAGTGGGGGTATCTGCATAGAGGTAGCCTGACTGTTGAGCCCTCTGTGGAATAATGTCTCAGGTGGGAGGGAGAACACTCGACTGTTTGAAGCAAGGGTGAATGTTGCAATTAGCAAATTTGAATAGCTATGAAGCTGCAAAGTCAATCAGTAAGGGTATATGCATAGAAGTAGCCTAACTGTTGTTGCCTGGAGATACCCTCTGTGGAAGAGAGTGGGAGGAAGAATCCTTGTCTGTTTGAAGCAAGTGCGAATGTTGCAATTAGCAAGTTTGAATAGCCATGAAGATGCAAAGTCAATCAGTGAGGGTGTCTGCATACAGGTAGCCTGACTGTTGCTGCCTGGAGATACCCTCTGTGGAATATTGTCCAGGGTGGGAGGAAGAACCCTTGTCTGTTTGAAGCAAGTGTGAAGATTGCAATTAGTAAGCTTGAATAGCATTGAGTAGCCATGAAACTGCAAAGTCAATCAATGGCTTCCACTTCCACTGGCCACTGCGACCCCCATGAATGACAGACCTGGACCAGACTTGGCACACAGAACCCCCATGACCCATGTTACGCCCTGGTGTGGTTTAGGGGAGGATGGGCCACAGATGATGGGATTTGCAGTACTTTCAATTGCTTTGGCTTCCACAGACCACTGCGACCCCCACCAATGACTGATCAAGACCAAACTTGGCACACAGAGCTCCCATGACCCACTCTACTTCCTGGTGAAGTTTTTGGAACAACGGACCAGGCACGATGGGACTTGCAATACCTTCAATCATTTCCCGAGACCACTGAGACCCACACCAATGACGATCAAGACCAAACTTGGCACACAGAGCCCTCATGACCCATTCTACATCTTGGTGAGGTTTGTGGGACAACAGACCATGCATGATGAGACTTGCAATACCTTCAGTCATTTCCTGAGACCACTGCAACCCACACTAGTGACTGATCAAGTCCAAACTTGGCACACAGAGACCTCATCACCCACCCTACGTCCTGGTGACGTTTGTGGGACAACGGACCATGCACGATGGGACTTGCAATACCTTAAGTCACTTCCTGAGACCACTGCAACCCACACCAGTGACTGACCAAGACCAAACTTGGCACACAGAGCCCCAATGACCCATTCTACATACTGATGAGGTTTGTGGGACAACGGACCATGCATGATGGGACTTGAAATACCTTCAGTCATTTCCTGAGACTACTGCGACCCACACCAATGTCTGATCAAGACCAAACTTGGCACACAGAGCCCCCATGACCCATTCTATGTCCTGGTGAGGTTGGTGGGACAACAGACCATGCACGATGAGACTTGCAATACCTTCAGTCATTTCCTGAGACCACTGCGACCCACACCAATGACTGATCAAGACCAAACTTGGCACACAGAGCCCCCATGGCCTACTCTATGTCCTGGTGAGGTTTTTGGGACAACGGACCATGCATGATGGGACTTGAAATGCCTTCAGTCATTTCCTGAGACTACTGCGACCCACACCAATGAGTGATCAAGACCAAACTTGGCACACAGAGCCCCCATGACCCATTCTATGTCCTGGTGAGGTTGGTGGGACAACAGACCATGCACGATGAGACTTGCAATACCTTCACTCATTTCCTGAGACCACTGCGACCCACACCAATGACTGAGCAAGACCAAACTTGGCACACAGAGACCTCATGACTCACTCTACATCCTGCTGCAGTTTGGAGGAGGGTGGATCATGGATGGTGGGAGTTGTAGTTCACCCGCACCCACTGAAACCAGCTGACATTGGATCTAGACTAAACTTGGAGCACAGACAAACAATGCCTTTCTCAAATAATCTGGACACTGCTAGGTCCTCAAGCTAGTGTGTGTGTGTCATTTTTGAGACTGGGACCCCCCTTGTTTGCAATCTCGTTCTGGATATCGGCATCACCTATTCATATTCCTAATTGAATCTTGCTTAATGAAGTTTATTAGGAGTTGATTTCCTCCTAGATTAAGGCCTCCCTTCGTCGCGCCTCGCTCTTCTTTTCATCTCGTCAAGCTTTAAAAGAAGCTGTTGATTTAGAAATCGAAAGAGCTTGGAATATATATATATTAATTTTTGAAAACCGAAACAGGTTAAGAATCTAATTTACTTTTTCTCCACTGATGCTAATAAATTACTTTTTCCACTTCGCCGCTTTTGGAAAATGACGATCGGACGGCCTTCTTCTGCTTTTGATGCTTGTCAGCTTCTGCGCCGAACGGCTTCTTCTTCTCCTTCTTTGCACGAAGCTGTAATTTGGGCTTTGAAAGCGAATGCGTTTCGGAGAAAGCAAGGAGGGGCCGAGGCGGATTTCAGCCGTACTTAGTTTTGCTTTTACAAAAGAAGATTGGAAGCTGACGAGCTCAGGAAAAGTGGATGTGGTTGGAAGCTCAAGCTTAGTCTATTGCTGGGACTCGATGTATCAGACCCACATCAATAGGGTCATATTGTCAGCCTCTCAATGGGGTGCAGTTGCTCCAAAAATGTGAATTCATAGAATCATAGAACCATAGAATCAAAGAGTTGGAAGAGACCTCATGGGCCATCCAGTCCAACCCCATTCTGCCAAGAAGCAGGAATACTGCATTCAAATCACCCCTGACAGATGGCCATCCAGCCTCTGCTTAAAAGCTTCCAAAGAAGGAGCCTCCACCACACTCCGGGGCAGAGAGTTCCACTGCTGAACGGCTCTCACAGTCAGGAAGTTCTTCCTCATGTTCAGATGGAATCTCCTTTCTTGTACTTTGAAGCCATTGTTCCATTGCGTCCTAGTCTCCAGGGAAGCAGAAAACAAGCTTGCTCCCTCCTCCTCCCTGTGGCTTCCTCTCACATATTTATACATGGCTATCAGCATATCTCCTCTCAGCCTTCTCTTCTTCAGGCGAAACATGCCCAGCTCCTTAAGCCGCTCCTCATAGGGCTTGTTCTCCAGACCCTTGATCATTTTAGTCGCCCTCCTCTGGACACATTCCAGCTTGTCAATACCTCTCTTCAATTGTGGTGCCCAGAATTGGACACAATATTCCAGGTAAAGTGGTCTAACCAAAGCGGAATAGAGCATGGGGAGCATGACTTCCCTAGATCTAGACACTATGCTCCTCTTGATGCAGGCCAAAATCCCATTGGCTTTTTTTGCTGCCACATCACATTGTTGGCTCATGTTTAACTTGTTGTCCACGAGGACTCCAAGATCTTTTTTACACAATTGTTGTTGTTGTTCATTCGTTGAGTCGTTTCCGACTCTTCGTGACCTCATGGACCAGCCCACGCCAGAGCTCCCTGTCAGCCGTCACCACCCCCAGCTCCTTCAAAGTCAATCCAGTCACTTCAAGGATCCCATCCACCCATCTTGATCCGTGCCCCTCTTGGCTGGTTAAGAGCTGCCTGGAAGGACTATTCGATCCTTTGAGCAATATAATCAATGGCTCTCTCGAACAAGGGGTTTTCCCGGACAACCTAAAAGAGGCAAGGGTCCGTCCCTTGTTGAAGAAGCCCAACCTGGACCCTATGACCCTTGCCAATTATCGTCCCGTCTCTAATCGTCCATTCTTAGGTAAGGTGATAGAGCGGGCTGTATTGGGACAATTGCAGCAATTTTTGGATGACACAGCCGGCCTGGACCCTTTCCAGTCAGGTTTTTGCCCGGGTCATGGGACGGAGATGGTCCTGGTTGCCATTACAGATGAACTTCGTCGTCAGTCTGATAGCGTCGGATCGGCGCTTCTGGTACTTCTCGATCTTACCGCAGCGTTTGACACCGTTGACTACGATTTAATGATCCACCGTCTCACCATGTCCGGAGTTTGCGGTCAGGTCCTCAATTGGTTCAATTCATTCCTCCAAAATCAGAGTCAGTATGTGGAATATATGGACCAAGTCTCCGAAAGTTCCCCCCTCCTATGCGGTGCAATTCTCTCCCCTCTTCTTTTCAACATCTACGTTAGACCCCTTGCCAGTTTGGCTCTGAGATTCGGCCTGGACTGCTATCAATATGCAGACGACACCCAACTCCTGTTGCGCTTGGAGCCTGGAGTAACATTCAATTCATCATTGGCGGAGTTCAGAATGCTCTTTGACTGTAGATGAACTATACATCCCAGTAACTACACTTGCCGCACTTGCTCCCTTGCCTGGCCCGCTTTGGGTCCGGAGGCGTGCCTGAAGACCCCGGCGTGTGCACCAAACGTCACCTCTTCTCCTGACTTTCTCCTCAGCCATTGGGACCAAGAGAGAGAGAGAGAGAGAGAGAGAGGTGGAGATGCCCACCTTTCCTGAAGGTAGGCGCAAAAACAAAGGAGGGAGCGGAGGTGGGAGATACCTCCAGCCGGAGGGGCTCTCTCTCTCTCTCTCTCTCTCGGTCCCAATGGCTGAAGAGGAAGTCAGGAGAAGAGGCAACTTTTGGTGCGCACGCTGGATCTTCAGACATGCCTCCGGACCCGAAGCGGGCCAGGCATGGTGGCTCCGCCCCTTGGCCCACCCGCGGATTGGGGAGAGGAGAGGAGGCGGGTGGAGCGCCAGGGGATCGGGAAAGGGAGCTGGTTATGGGGAAGGGATCAAACGCGGAGAACGAGAAGGGCTAGGCGACGCTCAAGTGCCCGGCCCCTTTGGGAAGCGGATCACCCGGCAGCGAGGCAAGAAAGCCGAGGCTCCCCCTGGACTGCTAATGGCTGTTGTGAGCTGAGGGGGCGCTCCTCAAGTGGTGGTCAAGGGGCATTTACAGAGGCGTCTCTGCGCCCCTGGCAAAAAAAAAGTGTTCGTCCACTTAACCAATTACAGATCCACCTCACCGTAGTTTTGCCTCGCCCACATTGGACTAGTTTCCTTGCCAGAAGGTCATGGGGGACCTTGTCAAAGAAGGCCTTCCTGAAATCCAGAGACGCTCCATCCACGGCATTCCCCGCATCTACCCACAGAGGCACACTCTGGGCATTACAGTTCACATTCTGAGTGTTGTAGTCAGAGGCGGCCCTAGGTAATTTTCAACGCTAAGCAAACAGTATTTTGGTGCCCCCCCCCCAACCAATCATTGATATGGAGCAGGAACGAGAGGGGCTAGGCGAGGCTCAAGGGCCCGGCCACTTTGGGAAGATTGCCCGGCAGTGAGGCAAGGAAGCCGAGGCTCCCCCCGGACTGCTAGGGCTGTTGTGAGCCGAGGGGGTGCTCCTCAAGTGGCGGTCGAGGAGCATTTACAGAGGCGCCTCTGCACCCCTGGCAAAAAAAAGTGTTCTGCGACCGCTTACTTCGCGTAATGGACGAGCCGCCCCTGGGTCCACTTGGCAGTCGAGGGGCATTTACAGAGGCGCCTCTGCACCCCTGGCAAAAAAAAGTGTTCTGCGACCGCTTACTTCGCGTAATGGACGAGCCGCCCCTGGGTCCACTTGGCAGTCGAGGGGCATTTACAGAGGCGCCTCTGCACCCCTGGCAAAAAAAAAGTGTTCTGCGACCGCTTACTTCGCGTAATGGACGAGCCGCCCCTGGGTCCACTTGGCAGTCGAGGGGCATTTACAGAGGCGCCTCTGCACCCCTGGCAAAAAAAAGTGTTCTGCGACCGCTTACTTCGCGTAATGGACGAGCCGCCCCTGGGTCCACTTGGCAGTCGAGGGGCATTTACAGAGGCGCATCTGCACCCCTGGCAAAAAAAAGTGTTCTGCGACCGCTTACTTCGCGTAATGGACAAGCCGCCCCTGGGTCCACTTGGCAGTCGAGGGGCATTTACAGAGGCGCATCTGCACCCCTGGCAAAAAAAAGTGTTCTGCGACCGCTTACTTCGCGTAATGGACGAGCCGCCCCTGCATATATGTGTACACTGTAATCCGCCCTGAGTCCCCTGCGGGGTGAGAAGGGCGGAATATAAAAGCTGTAAATAAATAATGAATAAATAAATACACTTGGAGGGCCATCATCCTCAGGTTACAAGGGATCACCTAAGCCAAGAAGCACCCTTTGCCTTTAGAAAAACCTCGTACGAACACTTGGAGGAAATGTTAGCTCTTGCATAAACAACACGATTATATGTAAGCATTGTTTAAATCACAAATCCTGATGGAAACTTAAGGTGCTGCGGAACTGGTGATAAGGAAATCTCAACTATTTTAGAGACAGAAGCAATTGCATTCAAACATTTGGATGTTCCCAGCCTGCAAAAACAACCTTAGCTCGGTCTTTTTTCATGGGTTTTCGGAACAAACACAGGATCACGTACGCTGCATATTTATCATAAAGAATGTGCATTCGGCTGTATGGACGCCCACACAAAAACACCTGTTTTAATAGCGCATTCTATCCAGGATGGAGAGATCACGAATGGAGCCTTTCACACCCTGCATGGATCCAGCCTGGGATCCTATGGAAGAAGGGGACGGTGAAAGAAGGCTGGGACTCAGTCGTAGTCCTTTTCCAAATCGAAAAGGACACAAAGCAAATTGGGACTTGTGAAAGAGTGTGGTTGAACTTACTGCCACCTAATCTGTGAGGGAAGCCGGTCAACGATCAATTTCAGCTTAGGAGCTATTTTATAAAGGGACTATTAATTACAGAAAGCTTTATACATTTAATAACGTAGCGTTTACTGTCCCTGGCTGACTTTACTTCTTATGCAGGCTGTTTGTCTTAAGAGAAACTGTATCAGGCAAGGCTTGAGGAAAACAGTAACAAGTTTATTTTAACAGGAGTATAACATGTTTAACTGTTTCTTCACAAGAGGCACAAATCTTGATTGGTTACATTAATAAGGTTTCATGAGTAATCTCAGGCACAGACTTCAAGAGGTTTCTATAAGCAGATGTAACTCTTCTGGATAACTGTCCTAAATAAAACAAATAAGCTAAAAGGCTTATTAACAGAATTGGCTCCCAGCCAAACCTTGATTCTTAACTCACTACCGGGTCCTTTTCTGTAACCCCTTTAGTCACCAATTAATTCTCTGAATCTTCACCCAGAGACTCAGTCTTCCCAGTAGCTCACCGGCTTACTGACTGACTTTTCAAAACAGCTACCCCGTGAAGAGGCAGTTGGCTCCGCCCCTGTTGCTATGGCAACTCAGCTAACGCCAAGCCACCATCTCCAACAAAACATAATCCCCTATACTTACCATCCATAAACTACTGTTTAAATTACACATAGCCAAAGGAATAATGTTACACATCGTCACAGGACTATTTTGAAATCACACTCCCTTGGACAAGTGTTTCTCAACCTGGGGGTCGGGACCACTGGAGGGGGGAGGGCACAAGGGGAAGTCCTTCCTCATGTTCAGATGGAATCTCTTTTCTTGTAGTTTGAAGCCATTGCTCCATTGCGTCCTAGTCTCCAGGGAAGCAGAAAACAAGCTTTCTCCCTCCTCCCTGTGGCTTCCTCTCACATATTTATACATGGCCCTCATCATGTCTCCTCTCAGCCTTCTCTTCTTCAGGCTAAACATGCCCAACTCTTTAAGCCGCTCCTCATAGGGATTGTTCTCCAGCTCATTTGAGTCGCCCCCCTCTGGACACATTCCAGCATGTCAATATCTCTCTTCAATTGTGGTGCCCAGTATTGGACACAATATTCCAGGTGTGGTCTAACCAACTCCCAGGATCCCCCGTAGGACGGAACCAAACTATAAGTGACGTTAAACCAGGGCGGATGAACCCAAAAGCTGCTGATTGCAGTGTTTTCTGGAGTTCCAGATGAAGTTAACTTTTCCCCCCTCTCCTCCTCTTTGGTGTCATTTCAGGGCTCTGGGTATTATTAAATATTGACTTATTTATACGTTGCAGCCAATATATTTCAGTGACTCAAGGCCATCCCAACCGTACACAGAGCTAGTCAATGCAAAAACATGTTCCTGTCAGCGCTGCCCCGATTTGAACACCCACATGGACCGGGATTTGTTTGTTGCACCATCTGCTGCGCCTGGTTTGCAATTAGAGCTTTGCAACAGACGTTGCCTCTTGGTGCGTGCTTGCAAGCGTGTGTGCCTTCCCATGCGTCTATACCACGGAAAGAATGAGGTTTGGCACCACTATAACTTCCACAGCTGTGGTTTTGCAAGGTCTTCAGCCCAACTCACAGGATCCCATAGAAGTCCAGCCGTGTCTGACTCTGGGGTGTGGTGCTCATCTTCATTTCTAAGCCAAAGAGCCGGCCTTGAGTAGCCACGAAGATGCAAAGTCAATCAGAGAGGGTGTCTACCTAGAGGTAGCCTGGCTGTTGTTGCCTGGAGATACCCTCTGTGGAATTTTGTCCAGGGTGAGAGGAAGAACCCTTGTCTGTTCGAAGCAAGTGTGAATGTTGCAATTAGCAAGTTTGAGTAGCCACGAAGATGCAAAGTCAATCAGAGAGGGTGTCTGCCTAGAGGTAGCCTGACTGTTGTTGCCTGGAGATACCCTCTGGAATATTGTCCAGGGTGGGAGGAAGAACCCTTGTCTGTTCAAAGCAAGGGCGAATGTTGCAATTTGCAAGCTTGAATAGCATTGAGTAGCCATTAAGATGCAAAGTCAATCAGTGAGGGTGTTTGCATAGAGTTAACCTGAATGTTGCTGCCTGGAGATACCCTCTGGAATAATGTCCAGGGTGGGAGGAAAAATCCTTGTCTGTTTGAAGCAAGTGTGAATGTTGCAATTTGCAAGCTTGAATAGCATTGAGTAGCCATGAAGATGCAAAGTCAATCAGTGAGGGTGTCTGCTTAGAGATAGCCTGACTGTTGTTGCCTGGAGATACCCTCTGTGGAAGAAGGTGGGAGGAAGAACCCTTGTCTGTTTGAAGCTAGTGCGAATGTTGCAATTAGCAAGTTTGAATAGCCATGAAGATGCAAAGTCAATCAGTGAGAGTATCTGCATAGAGGTAGCCTGACTGTTGTTGCCTGGAGATACCCTCTGTGGAATAATGTCCAGGGTGGGAGGAAGAACCCTTGTCTGTTTGAAGCAAGAGTGAATGTTGCAATTTGCAAGCTTGAATAGCATTGAGTAACCATGAAGATGCAAAGTCAATCAGTGAGGGTGTTTGCATAGAGTTAGCCTGGCTGATGCTGCCTGGAGATACCCTCTGTGGAATAATGTCCAGGATGGGAAGAAGAACCCTTGTCTGTTTGAAGCAAGTGTGAATGTTGCAATTTGCAAGCTTGAATAGCATTGAGTAGCCATGAAGATGCAAAGTCAATCAGTGAGGGTGTTTGCATAGAGTTAGCCTGGCTATTGCTGCCTGGAGATACCCTCTGTGGAATATTGTCCAGAAGGAGAAGAGCCGACCTTGTCCATAGACATCTCCAAGGTGATGTGGCCGGCATGACTGCATGGTGCCGAAATGCATTCACCAGTTCTACTGGAATCATGGAGATTGTTGTTTGGTGACGCACCAGCACTCTTAGGTTGGACAGCCTAAAGCCCTTGAAAAACTACAACTCCTGTGATCCCATACCGTTCCAGATATTGTTGGAATGCAAGTGTGTATACTAGCTAGAGCTGGAGAAAGTGGCAACCCATCCAGTTAGCCCAGTATGAGAGGATGGCAAAAAGTATTATATCAGTGTTTCCCAGCCTTCCTAATGCTGCGACCGCTTAATACAGTTCCTCATGTTGTGGTGAACTATAAATCCCAGCAACTACAATCATAACTTTATTTTTGTTGCTACTTCATAGCTGTCATTTTGCTACTGTTACGAATCGTGAAGTAAATATCTGATATGCAGGATGTATTATTATTTACTGGATGAAATTTGGCACAAAATTTGAATACTGGTGGGGTTGGGGGGGCTGATTTTGTCATTTGGGAGTTGTAGTTGCTGGGATTTATAGTTCACCTACAATCATAGAACATTCTGGACTCCACCAATGATGGAAGTGAACCAAACTTGGCACACAGAACTCCCATGACCAACAGAAAATACTAGAAGGGTTTGAGTTTTGAGTTTTGGAGTTGTAGTTCACCTACATCCAGAGAGCACTGCGGACTCAGACAATGATAGATCGGGAACAAACTTGGCACGACTACTGAGTAGGCCCAAATATAAACATTGGTGGAGTTTAGGGAAAATAGACCTTGATATTTGGGAGTTGTAGTTGCTGGGATTTATAGTTCACCTACAATCAAAGAGCATTCTGGACTCCACCAACAATGGAATTGAACCAATTTTGGCATATAGAACTCCCATGACCAACAGAAAATACTGGAAAAGTTTGAGTTTTGAGTTTTGGAGTTGTAGTTCACCTAAACCCAGAGAGTATTGTACACTCGAACAACGATAGATCGGGGCCAAACTTGACACATACTCAATATGCCCAAATGCGAACACTGGTGGAATTTTGGGAAAATAAACCTTGACATGTGGGAGTTGTAGTTGCTGGGATTTATAGTTCACCTACAATCAAAGAGCATTCTGGACTCCACCAATGATGGAATTGAACCAATTTTATCACACAGAACCCTCAGGACCAACAGAAAATATTGGGAGGGTTTGTGGGGTATTGCCCTTGAGTTTTGGAATTGTAGTTTACCTAAACCCAGAGAGCATTGTAGACTCGAACAACGATAGACTGGGGCCAAACTTGGCACGAATCCTGAATATGCCCAAATATGAACATTGGTGAAGTTTGGGGAAAATAGGCCTTGACACTTGGGAGTTGTAGTTACTGGGATTTATAGTTCCCCTACAATCAAAGAGCATTCTGAACCCCACCAACGATAAAATTGGGCAAAAGCTGTGGAACTATTCCTGTGAGCTGTGAATAGTGAAGCCTTTGTGCAAGTGGGATAGAGAAACCCACACGTTCTGCTGTTAGGCTCCAAACAGTGAGACTGAACAAAAGTCCACCTTTGCCTCCAAAACCCTGGGAAAAGGGGCGGGTCTAAAGACTCTAACAATGATTGCCAGATTGCTGGCCCTATGGCTGCAACCTGGGGAAGCTACCTGATTGCAAAATGCGTGGCTTAAATAAATTCATACAAACTAGCAGTGCAAGAAAAGGAAATTCAAATCTCCTGGCACCTGAAACCCATACGTCCTGCTGTTAGGCTCCAAACAGTGAGACTGAACAAAAGTGCCTCCAAAACCCAGGGAAAAGGGGCAGGTCTATAGACTCTAATGATGATTGCCAGGTTATTGGCCCTATGACTGCAACCTGGGGAAACTACCTGATTGCAAAATGCGTAGCTTAAATAAATTCATACAAACTAGCAGTGCAAGAAAAGGAAATTCAAATCTCCTGGCACCTGAAACCCACACATCCTTCTGTTAGGCTCCAAACAGTGAGACTGAACAAAAGTCCTCCTTTGCCTCCTAAACCCTGGGAAGGGTCTAAAGACTCTAACGATGATTGCCAGGTTGCTGGCCCTATGGCTGCAACCTGGGGAAGCTACCTGATTTCAAAATGCATGGCTTAAATAAATTCATTCAAACCAGCAGTGTAAGAAAAGGAAATTCAGAGAAATTCAAAATGTTGTTTTCAGGAAGCTTCCAATGTTCCGCATCTTCTTTGTCCGTCCATCCTGTCCTCCCTTTAAGTGTTTGTTTCTTGTCTGCAAAGTCCAGTCGGTAGCATTTATCTCTTCCCCGCCAGCGCTTTTTCGAGCCAAATAAAAGACGGATGTCGGAATGTCAAGGCGGAAAGTAATGCCGAGGCTTAAGGGTGAATTTGGCGGAGTGCTCTTCCCAGCTTGAGGACGAAATTCTCTAAAGAAGGAGAATGTGGCTGGGCTTCTCAAAGGGTTTGAAAGCCCAAATCATTGCACGTCTCTCTGAAAACCAAGAGGCATGAAATGGCACCATGGCAGGGCATTTGGACTACAGCTCCCATTGGCCACGGCTAAGGCAGAGATGATGGTAGGTAAAGGTAAAGGTTTCCCCTGACATTAAGTCCAGTCGTGTCCGACTCTGGGGGTTGGTGCTCATCTCCATTTCTCAGCCAAAGAGCCAGCGTTGTCCATAGACGCCTCCAAAGTCATGTGGCCGGCATGACTACACGGAACGCCGTTACCTTACCTATTGATCTACTCACATTTGCATGTCTTTGAACTGCTAGGTTGGCAGAAGCTGGGCCACAGTAGTCCACGCTCTGGTTACATCCCGTATAGACTACTGCGACACACTCTATGTGGGGTTGCCTTTGAAGACTTTGTATAGAGCTACAAGCTGGGTAGATGTGGGGAATGCCGTGGATGTAGCGTACCTGGATTTCAGGAAGGCCTTCTTTGACAAGGTCCCCCATGACCTTCTGGCAAGGAAACTAGTCCAATGTGGGCGAGGCAAAACTACGGTGAGGTGGATCTGTAACTGGTTAAGTGGATGAACACAGAGAGTGCTCACCAATGCTTCCTCTTCATCTTGGAAAGAAGTGACAAGTGGAGTGCCATCCGCAAGGTTCCATCCTGGGCCCGGTCCTGTTCAACATCTTTATTAATGACTTAGATGAAGGGCTAGAAGGCAGGATCAAGTTTGCAGATGACACCAAATTGGGAGGGATAGCCAAGACGCCAGAGGACAGGAGCAGAATTCAAAGGGATCTTGACAGATTAGAGAGATGAATGGCCAAAACTAACAAAATGAAGTTCAACAGTGACAAATGCAAGATACTCCACTTAGGCAGGAAAAATGAAATGCAAAGATACAGAATGGGGGACAATGCCTGGCTCGAGAGCAGGACGTGTGAAAAAGATCTTGGAGTCCTCGTGGACAACAAGTTAAACATGAGCCAGGAATGTGATGTGGCGGCAAAAAAAGCCAATGGGATTTTGGCCTGCATCAATAGGAGCCTAGTGTCTAGATCTAGGGAAGTCATGCTCCCCATGCTCTATTCCGCTTTGGTTAGACCACTTTACCTGGAATATTGTGTCCAGTTCTGGGCACCACAATTCAAGAGAGATATTGACAAGCTGGAATGTATCCAGAGGAGGGCGACTCAAATGATCAAGTGTCTGGAGAACAAGCCCTATGAGGAGCGGCTTAAGGAGCTGGGCATGGTTAGCCTGAAGAAGAGAAGGCTGAGAGGAGATATGATAGCCATGTATAAATATGTGAGAGGAAGCCACAGGGAGGAGGAGGGAGCAAGCTTGTTTTCTGCTTCCCTGGAGACTAGGACGCAATGGAACAATGGCTTCAAACTACAAGAGAGGAGATTCCACCTGAACATGAGGAAGAACTTCCTGACTGTGAGAGCCGTTCAGCAGTGGAACTCTCTGCCCCGGAGTGTGGTGGAGGCTCCTTCTTTGGAAGCTTTGAAACAGAGGCTGGATGGCCATCTGTCAGGGGTGATTTGAACGTGATTGTCCTGCTTCTTGGCAGAATGGGGTTGGACTGGATGGCCCAGGAGGTCTCTTCCAACTCTTGGATTCTATGATTCTATGATTCTATAGTAACAGATATGCTGCAGGCCGTGACAAAAGTGCATATTTTGCATGGCTCTCTCGTTTTTTGACCTTCTGCGTCCTGTCGCAGCGCTTGCTTTAAAAATTGCCGGAGACTTTGTCATGTTCCCGAGCAGCGTTTTGTGCGGAGTCCATCATCGTCCGTCTCCATCCGCCGCTTTGCCCTTCATCCTGGCAGGCCTTTTTTAATTGAGGAGCCGGGGATAAGGAGGTAATCCGAAAAGGCAGTTTGAAAAGATCAAGGTCCCACGCGGATTTGGCGAAATCCCCTCGGAGTGCCTTGATTCTGAGCGAGCGATTGGGAGGATTTTTTCCACTGAGAGAGCAGAGAAAAGGAGGAGGAGGAAAAAGGAAGGAAAAGGAGAAGAGGAGGAAGGAAAGAGAGGAAGGGGGAAGACAAGGAGGAGGAGGAAAAGGAAAGAAGGAAAAGAAAGAGGAGGAGGAGAAAAGGCAAGATGGAGGAGGAAAGGAAAGGAGGAAATGAAAAAGAAAGAGGAGGAAGAGGAAGGAGAAGGAAAAGGAGGAGGAGGAGGAAGAAGAAGGGAAAAGACGAGGAGGAAAAGGAAAGGAGAAAAAGAAAGAGGAGGAAGAGGAAGGAGGAGGAGGAGGGGAAAAGGCAAGGAGGAGGAAAGGAAAAAAGATAGAGGAGGAAGAGGAAAGGAAGAAGAAGGAAAAGGAGGAGGAAGAGGAGGAGGAGGAGGGGAAAAGAAGAGGAGGAAAGGAAAGGAGAAAAAGAAAAAGGAAGAGGAGGAAGAGGAAGGAGAAGGAAAAGAAGGAGGAGGAGGAGGGGAAAAGGCAAGAAGGAGGAGGAAAGGAAAGGAGAAAAAGAAAGAGGAGGAAGAGGAAGGAGAAGGAAAAGAAGGAGGAGGAGGAGGAAGGGAAAAGACAAGGAGGAGGAGGAAAAGGAGAGGAGAAAAATAAAGAGGAGGAAGAGGAAGGAGGAGGAAAAGGAGGAGGAGGAAAAAGAAAGGAAAAGGAGAAGAGGAGGAAGGAGAGAGAAGAAGGGGGAAGACAAGAAGGAGGAGGAAAAGGAAAGAAGGAAAAGAAAGAGGAGGAGGAGAAAAGGCAAGATGGAGGAGGAAAGGAAAGGAGGAAATGAAAAAGAAAGAGGAGGAAGAGGAAGGAGAAGGAAAAGGAGGAGGAGGAGGAAGAAGAAGGGAAAAGACGAGGAGGAAAAGGAAAGGAGAAAAAGAAAGAGGAGGAAGAGGAAGGAGGAGGAGGGGAAAAGGCAAGGAGGAGGAAAGGAAAAAAGATAGAGGAGGAAGAGGAAAGGAAGAAGAAGGAAAAGGAGGAGGAAGAGGAGGAGGGGAAAAGAAGAGGAGGAAAGGAAAGGAGAAAAAGAAAAAGGAAGAGGAGGAAGAGGAAGGAGAAGGAAAAGGAGGAGGAGGAGGAGGGGAAAAGGCAAGAAGGAGGAGGAAAGGAAAGGAGAAAAAGAAAGAGGAGGAAGAGGAAGGAGAAGGAAAAGAAGGAGGAGGAGGAGGAGGGGAAAAGACAAGGAGGAGGAGGAAAAGGAGAGGAGAAAAAGAAAGAGGAGGAAGAGGAAGGAGGAGGAAAAGGAGGAGGAGGAAAAAGAAAGGAAAAGGAGAAGAGGAGGAAGGAGAGAAAGAAAGGGGAAAGACAAGGAGGAGGAGGAGGAAAAGGAAAGGAGAAAAAGAAAGAGGAGGAAGAGGAAGGAAGAGGAGGAGGGGAAGGAAAGGAGGAGGAGGAAAGGAAAGGAGAAAAGAAAAAGAAAGAGGAGGAAGAGGAAGGAGAAGGAGGAGGAGGAGGAGGAGGAGGAGAAGGAGGAAGGGAAAAGACAAGGAGGAGGAGGAAAAGGAAAAGAGAAAAAGAAAAAGAAAGAGGAGGAAGAGGAAGGAGAAGGAAAAGAAGGAGGAGGAATAGACGGAGGAAGGTAAAAGAGGAGGAGGAGGAAAAGGAAAGGAGAAAAAAGGAAGAGGATGAAGAGGAAGGAAAAGGAAAAGAAGAAGAGGAAAGAGGAGGAGGAGGAGGAGAAAAAAAGGAACAGGAAGGAGGATAAGAAGAGATGGAAGAAGAGGAAGGAGGAGGAGGAGAAAAAGAAAGAGAATGAAGAAGAGAGAGGAGGAGGAGGAGGAGAATCTTTGCAAGTTATTGGGAAAATTTTGCCTTGGGTTTTATGGACTTTGCTGGATTATGACCCTGGACTACTTTGTTCCTGCTTATCTTCCTACCTAATTGGATTTACTTATTTCTTTAAAGTGTTTTTACCTTATTGCTTTTTAATTATCTTCAAAAAAGAGAAGAAGTTCTCAGTTAAAACGAAACTAATTTCTGAATGCTAGAGACGTAGCTAATGAGGAGGTAAAAGTTCAAAGTACAGGATATGTAGTCAGATGAAGAATCATTTGGAATCAAGTCAAGATCTTGTTCATGGAAGTTTTGCTTGGAAAATTCACATTTTAAGTGCCTTTGTTTTATGGTTTTGAATCTTGGATTTTATGCTCTATATTCATGCCTTAGGTGTTGCTACTAAGAGGTTGCAACGTACTTTATCTTCCTACATAATTGGATTTGCTTATTTCTTTAAAGTGTTTTTACCTTAGAATCATAGAATCAAAGAGTTGGAAGAGACCTTCATGGGCCATCCAGTCCAACCCCATTCTGCCAAGAAGCAGGAATATTGCATTCAAATCACCCCTGACAAATGGCCATCCAGCCTCTGCTTAAAAGCTTCCAAAGAAGGAGCCTCCACCACACTCTGAGGCAGAGAGTTCCACTGCTGAACGGCTCTCACAGTCAGGAAGTTCTTCCTCATGTTCAGATGGAATCTCCTCTCTTGTCGTTTGAAGCCATTGTTCCATTGCATCCTAGTCTCCAAGGAAGCAGAAAACAAGCTTGCTCCCTCCTCCCTGTGGCTTCCTCTCACATATTTATACATGGCTATCATATCTCCTCTCAGCTTTCTCTTCTTCAGGCTAAACATGCCCAGCTCCTTAAGCCGCTCCTCATAGGGCTTGTTCTCCAGACCCTTGATCATTTGAGTCGCCCTCCTCTGGACACATTCCAGCTTGTCAATATCTCTCTTGAATTGTGGTGCCCAGAATTGGACACAATATTCCAGGTAAAGTGGTCTAACCAAAGCAGAATAGAGCATGGGGAGCAAAGATTCATGTTTCCTGAATCTTTGCAAGTTATTCGGAAAGTTTTGCCTTGGGTTTTACAGACTTTGCTGGACTATTACCCTGGACTACTCTGTTCCTGCTTATCTTCCTACCTAATTGGATTTACTTATTTCTTTAAAGTGTTTTTTTTAACCTTATTGCTTTTTAATTATCTTCAATAAAAGGATTGGGTTGTTGTAGGATTTCCGGGCTATATGGCTGTTGTGGCTCAGTTTGATTCTGAGTCTGAAACGGAACCCTGTGGGTCTTGTGAGCCTTGTGAGCAGTTCCCTGATGAAGAGGATGATGGGATTCTGATTCCTGGGCCTGTTTCTGTGCCTGTCTCGGACAGTGCAGCAGGGTGACAACAAGTCAGTTCTCAAGGGAGAAGAATGCCAGTGAGCTAGATAATGACCAGGTGGAGATGTCTTCTCCTGCTCAGCCTTCCTGCGGTGATTTGATCCAGCTGAACCAAACTGATAAAGAAGAGAGCATTGAAGATAGTGAATTAATGAGCAGACAAGAACGCTTAGATTGGAGGGTCAGGAGGAGTTCTCGCTTAGCTAGTAAGACAGGAGCAGAATTCAGAACGATCTTGACAGATTAGAGAGATGGGCCAAAACTAACAAAATGAAGTTCAACAGTGACAAATGCAAGATACTCCACTTTGGCAGGAAAAATGAAATGCAAAGATACAGAATGGGTGATGCCTGGCTCGAGAGTAGTACGTGTGAAAAAGATCTTGGAGTCCTCGTGGACAACAAGTTAAACATGAGCCAACAATGTGATGTGGCGGCAAAAAAAGCCAATGGGATTTTGGCCTGCATCAAGAGGAGCAGAGTGTCTAGATCTAAGGAAGTAATGCTACCCCTCTATTCTGCTTTGGTTAGACCACACCTGGAATATTGTGTCCAATTCTGGGCACCACAATTCAAGAGAGATATTGACTCTAAGCTGGAATGTGTCCAGAGGAGGGCGACTAAAATGATCAAGGGTCTGGAGAACAAGCCCTATGAGGAGCGGCTTAGGGAACTGGGCATGTTTAGCCTGAAGAAGAGAAGGCTGAGAGGAGATATGATAGCCATGTATAAATATGTGAGAGGAAGCCACAGGGAGGAGGAGGGAGTTTTCTGCTTCCTTGGAGACTAGGACGCGGAACAATGGCTTCAAACTACAAGAGGGGAGATTCCATCTGAACATTAGGAAGAACTTCCTGACTGTGAGAGCCGTTCAACAGTGGAACTCTCTGCCCCGGAGTGTGGTGGAGGCTCCTTCTTTGGAAGCTTTTAAACAGAGGCTGGATGGCCATCTGTCAGGGGTGATTTGAATGCAATATTCCTGCTTCTTGGCAGGGGGTTGGACTGGATGGCCCATGAGGTCTCTTCCAACTCTTTGATTCTATGATTCTATGATTCTAAGAAAGAAGCCAAGTCGGCAAAAGGTCATTGCAATGCCTTCATAATGGCAAAGGATATTTAGGTTTCTGGCTGACAAAGAGAAATTGTCAGTTCAACGTGGCTCTTTCCATGCAAGCTTCAATGGATTAACCTTGGCTATAAGCAGCATGCTTTGGGCTTCCTGAATGTTGGATTTTTGGGTCTTGTGTTTCACGGTTTTAACATGGACTCTTGTTTGATCATTGCTTAAAGGATTATGTTTCATGTTTTTGCCTTTGGATCTTGGGAACTATGTTTTTGCATTTAACCATTGTCTTTGGAACTTTGCATTGCTTACTCTACGTTTTGACTTTGTTTTTCCTCACTAAACTACACAATCTATAGCTCTTATGTGGTGGTGTTTGGGAGCAAGGTGAAGCCTACTCTGAGTTGCAACAACGGCCATGTTCTAGAACAGTGTTTCTCAACCTTCTTAATGCCGCGACCCCTTAATACAGTTCCTCATGTTGTGGTGACCCCCAACCATAATATTATTTTCCTTGCTACTGTAGTTTTGCTACTGTTATGAAGCATAATGTAAATATCTAATATGCAGGATGTATTTTCATTCACTGGACCAAATTTGGCAAAAATACCCGATACACCCACATTTGAACACTGGTGGTGTTGGGTGGGGGATTGATTTTGTCATTTGGGAGTTGTAGTTGCTGGGATTTATAGTTCACCTACAATCAAAGAGCATTCCAAACTCCACCAATGATGGAATTGAACCAAACATGTCACACAGAATTCCCATGACCAACAGAAAATACTGGAAGAGTTTGATGGGCATTGACCTTGAGTTTTGGAGTTGTAGTTCACCTACATCCCGAGAGCACTGTGGACTCAAACAATAATGGATCTGGACCAAATTTGTCATGACAATCAATATGCCCAAATGTGAACTCTGCTGGAGTTTGGGGAAAATAGACCTTGACATTGGGAGTGGTAGTTACTTGGATTTATAGTTCACCAACAATCAAAGAGCATTCTGAACCCCACCAAGGTTAGAATTAGGCCAAACTTCCCACACAGAACCCCATGACCAACAGAAAATACTGTGTCTTTGGCGACCCCTCTGTCACCCCCTCGCGACCCCTCCAGGGGTCCCGACCCCCAGGTTGAGAAACGCTGTTCTAGAAGCATTCTCTCCTGGCGTTTCACCTGCATTTATGGCAGGCATCCTCAGAGGTTGCTGTCATGGTCAGGAATGATGGGATTTGCATCCTCAAACGGTGACGACTATGTTCTGCCCGGAGCTTTTCCCACCTCTGGTTTAATAAAGCAGAGCCTTCAGGCAAAGGATCTGGAGGATCACCAGGATCTTCGGCGCCTAGATGAACACTAAACACAGATAATCGGCATTTCTAAATAGCTGGTTTTATGTTATTGCGGTTCTGCAATGCACCAGGAGCGGTACATGGCTTTGTTTTTATTGTTCAGTCTCCGGCTTTTTATTTTCGACTGCTCTCTGGTTGCCTTAAGTGAAGGAAGCGGCGATGAATTAACTAACGCCGGGCGCGGTGTGTTGATCAATTTATTATCTTTACCCTGGAATTGCCTTTTCGAGACCGCCCTCCCCTTCCCTGCCCACTCTCTTCCACACCTCCCAGGTATTTACTAGGGCCTTGGGCAGCAAGAAGCAGGATCCTTCTAATGAAACAATTAGAGCCGCGCAGCTTTCCTATGCAAAAGCAAATAACTCTGCTGCAAGGTGATTAATGCCTCCGCATAGATCCAGTCCCGACTCCTTTATTGGGTTTTCCTTCCCAGGAGAGAGAGAGAGAAAGGAAAAAGAACTTTGCAGTTAGTTTTTCGTCTTCTTCCTGGGACCAAAATGATGCTGGAAAAAACCATCCTTTTTAATAATAACTAGCCGTCCCCTGCCACGCGTTGCTGTGGCCCTCATGGGGGTTCTGTGTGGGAGGTTTGGCCCAATTCTACCATTGGTGGGGTTCCGAATACTCTGTGATTGTAGGTGAACTATAAATCCCAGCAACCACAACTCCCAAATGAGGTCTATTTCCCCCAAACTCCACTAGTGGGCATATTGAGTATTTGTGTCAAGTTTGGTCCAGATCCATCATTACTTGAGTCCACAGTGATCTCTGGATGTAGGTGAACTACAACTCCAAAATCAAAGGACACTGCCCACCAAACCCTTCCAGGTCATGGGAGACCTGTGTGCCAAGTTTAATCCAATTCTATTGTTGGTGGGGTTCAGAATGCTCTTTGATTGTAGGTGAACTATAAATCCCAGCAACTGCAACTCCCAAATGTCAAGGTCTATTTTCCCCAAACTCCACCAGTGTTCACATTTGGGCATATTGAGTATTTGTGTCGAGTTTGGTCCAGATCCATCATTGCTTGAGTCCACAGTGATCTCTGGATGTAGGTGAACTACAACTCCAAAACCAAAGGACACTGCCCACCAAACCCTTCCAGGTCATGGGAGACCTGTGTGCCAAGTTTAGTCCAATTCTGTTGTTGGTGGGGTTCAGAATGCTCTTTGATTGTAGGTGAACTATAGATCCCAGCAACTACAACTCCCAAATGTCAAGGTCTATTTCCCCCAAACTCCATCTGTGTTCATATTTAGGCATATTGAGTGCTTGTGACAAGTTTGGTCCAGATCCATCATTGTTTGAGTCCACAGTGATCTCTGGATGTAGGTGAACTACAACTCCCAAACTCAAGGTCAATGCCCCCCAAACGCTTCCAGCATTTTCTGTTAATCTGTGTGCCAAGTTTGGTTCAGTTCCTTCATTGATGGAGTTCAGAATGCTCTTTGATTATAGGTGAACTATAAATCCCAGCAACTACAACTCCCAAATGGCAAAATCATAATTATTGAGTGATGGTCACTCCTTGTGTTGTGAGACGTTGTGTTGCCAAATTTGGTGTGATTTCGTTCAGTGGTTCTTTTGTTTTTAAGGTACTCATTATGCACAGAGCAATTTTATATATATAGATAATCATCATCATCATCATCATCATCTATATAAATAAAAATGTAATGTTCGTTTGTGGGATTAACAGAACTCAAAAAAAACTGAAAAACACAGCAGAAAAAGCCCCCAAAAGCTAAATGACAATACAGAAAAAAGGGAAGAAAGAGGGTGGGAAGGGGAGAAAAGAAAGAAAAGAAAGAGGGAGGGAGGGAGGGAAAGAAAGAAGGAAAGGGAGAAGGAAGCATGGAAGCAAAGAGAGAAGGAAGGAAGGAAAGAGGTAGAGAAGGAAGGAAGGAGAAAAAGAGGGAGGGAAAGAAAAGGGGAAGGAAGAAAAGTTAGAGAAGGATGGAAGGAGAGAAGGAAAGAAAAAAAGGAAAGAAGGAAGGAAAGAGGGAGGGAAAGAAGGAGAGAAAGAGGGAGAGAAGGAAAGAAGGAAAGGGAGAAGCATGGAAGCAAAGAGAAGGAAGGAAAGAGGTAGAGAAGGAAGAAAGGAGAGAAAGAGGGAGGGAAAGAAAAGGGGGAAGGAAGAAATTTAGAGAAGGAAGGAAGGAGTGAAGGAAAGAAAAAAAAGGAAAGAATGAAGGAAAGAGGGAGGGAAAGAAGGAGAGAAAGAGAGAGGGAGGGAAAGAAGGAAAGGGAGAAGGAAGCATGGAAGCAAAGAGAAGGAAGGAAGGAAAGAGGTAGAGAAGGAAGAAAGGAGAGAAAGAGGGAGGGAAAGAAAAAGGGAAGGAAGAAAAGTTAGAGAAGGAAGGAAGGAGAGAAGGAAAGAAAAAAGGAAAGAAGGAAGGAGGGAGGGAGGGAGGGAGGGAAAGAAGGAGAGAAAGAGAGAGGGAAGGAAAGAAGGAAAGGGAGAAGGAAGCATGGAAGCAAAGAGAAGGAAGGAAGGAAAGAGGTAGAGAAGGAAGAAAGGAGAGAAAGAGGGAAGGAAAGAAAAGGGGGAAGGAAGGAAAGTTAGAGAAGGAAAGAAGGAAAGAAAAAAAGGAAAGAAGGAAGGAAAGAGGGAGGGAAAGAAGGAGAGAAAGAGGGAGGGAAGGGAAGAAGGAAAGGGAGAAGGAAGCATGGAAGCAAAGAGAAGGAAGGAAAGAGGTAGAGAAGGAAGAAAGGAGAGAAAGAGGGAGGGAAAGAAAAGGGGGAAGGAAGAAATTTAGAGAAGGAAGGAAGGAGTGAAGGAAAGAAAAAAAGGAAAGAATGAAGGAAAGAGGGAGGGAAAGAAGGAGAGAAAGAGAGAGGGAGGGAAAGAAGGAAAGGCAGAAGGAAGCATGGAAGCAAAGAGAAGGAAAGAGGTAGAGAAGGAAGAAAGGAGAGAAAGAGGGAGAGAAAGAAAAAGGGAAGGAAGAAATTTAGAGAAGGAAGGAAGGAGTGAAGGAAAGAAAAAAAAAGGAAAGAATGAAGGAAAGAGGGAGGGAAAGAAGGAGAGAAAGAGAGAGGGAAGGAAAGAAGGAAAGGGAGAAGGAAGCATGGAAGCAAAGAGAAGGAAGGAAGGAAAGAGGTAGAGAAGGAAGAAAGGAGAGAAAGAGGGAGGGAAAGAAAAAGGGAAGGAAGAAAAGTTAGAGAAGGAAGGAAGGGGAGAAGGAAAGAAAAAAGGAAAGAAGGAGAGAAAGAGAGAGGGAAGGAAAGAAGGAAAGGGAGAAGGAAGCATGGAAGCAAAGAGAAGGAAGGAAGGAAAGAGGTAGAGAAGAAGAAAGGAGAGAAAGAGGGAGGGAAAGAAAAAGGGAAGGAAGAAAAGTTAGAGAAGGAAGGAAGGAGAGAAGGAAAGGGAAAGAAGGAAGGAAAGAGGGAGCAAAGGAAGAGGGGAAGATGTAGCAAAAGAGAGAGGGAAGGAAGGAAAGAGATAGAGAAGGAAGGAAGGAGAGAAGGAAAGAAGGGAAGGAAGGAAAGAGGGAGTGAAGGAAGGAGGGAAAGAAGGAGAGAAAGAGGGGTTGGCCACAGCAACGCGTGGCGGGTACAGCTAGTCTATATAAATAAAAATGTAATGTTCGTTTGTGGGATTAACAGAAGTCAAAAACCACAGGGCGAATTGACACCAAATTTGGACACAAGACACCTAACAACCCCATGTATGTCTATCACTCCAAAAAATTTTGATTTTGTCATTTGGGAGTTGTAGATCTTGGGATATGTCTGCTGTGGACTCATCTTGCTGTGTTTCTAATAATAACAACAACAACAACAACAACAACAATCACAGTTCTAGACACTTGGGAAGTGTCTGACGTGTGATCCAATATAACAGCCATCAGAGTGATCTTGTCTGCTGTGGACTCATCTAGCTGTGATAATAATAATAATAATAATAATAATAATAATAATAATAATATACTTAGAATCCTAGAATCCTAAAGTTGGAAGAGACCTCATGGGCCATCATCCAGTCCAACCCCATTCTGCCAAGAAGCAGGAATATTGCATTCAAATCACCCCTGACAAATGGCCATCCAGCCTCTGTTTCAAAGCCTCCAAAGAAGGAGCCTCCACCACATTCCGGGGCAGAGAGTTCCACTGCTGAACGGCTCTCACAGTCAGGAAGTTCTTCCTCATGTTCAGATGGAATCTCCTCTCTTGTAGTTTGAAGCCATTGTTTCGCGTCCTAGTCTCCAAGGAAGCAGAAAACAAGTTTGCTCCCTCCTCCCTGTGGCTTCCTCTCACATATTTATACATGGCTATCATATCTCCTCTCAGCCTTCTCTTCTTCAGGCTAAACATGCCCAGCTCCTTAAGCCGCTCCTCATAGGGCTTGTTCTCCAGACCCCTGATCTGCTCCCTCCTCCCTGTGGCTTCCTCTCACATATTTATACATGGCTATCATATCCCCTCTCAGCCTTCTCTTCTTCAGGCTAAACATGCCCAGCTCCTTAAGCCGCTCCTCATAGGGCTTGTTCTCCAGACCCCTGATCTGCTCCCTCCTCCCTGTGGCTTCCTCTCACATATTTATACATGGCTATCATATCTCCTCTCAGCCTTCTCTTCTTCAGGCTAAACATGCCCAGCTCCTTAAGCCGCTCCTCATAGGGCTTGTTCTCCAGACCCCTGATCTGCTCCCTCCTCCCTGTGGCTTCCTCTCACATATTTATACATGGCTATCATATCCCCTCTCAGCCTTCTCTTCTTCAGGCTAAACATGCCCAGCTCCTTAAGCCGCTCCTCATAGGGCTTGTTCTCCAGACCTTTTATCATTTTAGTCGCTCTCCTCTGGACACATTCCAGCTTGTCAATATCTCTCTTGAATTGTGGTGCCCAGAATTGGACACAATTAATATATAATAAGGTAAAGGAAAAGGGCGATGTAGCGTATAAGTGTGTGGGGAGGGTTTATAAAGACTTAAAATAGCGTATAACTACTAAAATAATCTATAAATATTAAAATAAATATAGTGTCCCTACTTTGTGGATTTTCACTTTTCGCGGGTGGTCCCGGAACGTAACACCCGCAATAAATGAGGGAATACTGTAAATCCACTGAAAAGACTTCTCCGGAATCCAGATATAGAAAGTGGCAAGAGACATCTTACCAAACAGAAGTTCTCCTTGTGAATCCGCCTTTAACTCAATGTAATTGAAAGAGGCAATTAAACGATATGTCTTTATGTCTAATGATGTCACACCTTCGGCTAATTGAGCAGATTGCTAATGTGTGCATTTGTGCAAAGAAAGAGAGAGAGAGAGACGGTGGAGTTCGGAAACTTGGCAAGAATCTATATCTATAAATCTGTAAGGGGCGTCCAACGGGACAGCAAAACTCAAAAACTCCCCAACGAAAATTAACCAAAATTCCCATGCACATACCTCAACCCACAAGGTACAAACATATCAAATCAAAATACTGAACAACACAACAACACACTCACAAAAGGACAAAACAACAGAGCATGCGCAATGGCGCAAAGTCCCCGGCGCGCGCACACACATGGCCAAACGGCCAACGCACCCTCCGTACCTCCCTCCCTCGCCCTGCCCAGCACGATCACGCCACAACACGTCACCTCACTCCCCCGCCCCACACACACACACACGCAACACCACACCCCAATCTTACCTCCTCCCCCTCCTTCTTCTTCCCCTCCAAACCCCGCCCCCTCCAAGCCCCGCCCCCCTTCCCGTAGAGAAAGGGAGGGAAGGAAAGAAGGAAAGAGAGAAGGAAGGAAAAAAAGAGACAGCAGAAGAGAAAGAAAAAGGGGGAGGAAAGAAAGAGATAGAGAAGGAAAGACGGGAAGGAAGGAAAGAAGGAAGAAAGAGAAAGGGAGGTAAAGAAAAAGGGGGAAGGAAGGAAAGGAAGAGAAAGAAGGAAGAAGAAAAGGAAAGAAAAGGAAAGATGGAAGGAAAGATAAGAGAGACAGCAGAAGAGAAAGAAAAAGGGGGAAGGAAGGAAAGAGGTAGAGAAGGAAGAAATGAGAGAAAGAGGGAGGGAAAGAAAAAGGGGAAAGAAGGAAGGAGAGAAGGAAGGAAGGAGGGAAGGAAAGAAAAAAGGGAATGAAGGAAGGAAAGAAGAGAGACAGCAGAAGAGAAAGAAAAAGGGGAAGGAAGAAAAGAGGTAGAGAAGGAAGAAATGAAAGAAAGAGGGAGGGAAAGAAAAAGGGGAAAGAAGGAAGGAGAGAAGGAAGGAAGGAGGGAAGGAAAGAAAAAAGGGAATGAAGGAAGGAAAGATAAGAGAGACAGCAGAAGAGAAAGAAAAAGGGGAAGGAAGGAAAGAGGTAGAGAAAGAAGAAATGAGAGAAAGAGGGAGGGAAAGAAAAAGGGGAAAGAAGGAAGGAGAGAAGGAAGGAAGGAGGGAAGGAAGGAAAGAAAAAAGGGAATGAAGGAAGGAAAGATAAGAGAGGCAGCAGAAGAGAAAGAAAAAGGGGAAGGAAGGAAAGAGGTAGAGAAGGAAGAAATGAGAGAAAGAGGGAGGGAAAGAAAAAGGGGAAAGAAGGAAGGAGAGAAGGAAGGAAGGAGGGAAGGAAAGAAAAAAGGGAATGAAGGAAGGAAAGATAAGAGAGACAGCAGAAGAGAAAGAAAAAGGGGAAGGAAGGAAAGAGGTAGAGAAGGAAGAAATGAGAGAAAGAGGGAGGGAAAGAAAAAGGGGAAAGAAGGAAGGAGAGAAGGAAGGAAGGAGAGAAGGAAAGAAAAAAGGGAATGAAGGAAGGAAAGAGGGAGTGAAGGAAGGGGGAAGATGTAGAGAAAGAGGGAGGGAAGGAAAGAGAGAAGAAAAGAGAGACAGCAGAAGAGAAAGAAAAAAGGGGGAAGGAAGGAAAGAGATAGAGAAGGAAGAGGAGAAGGAAAGATGGGAAGGAAGGAGGGAAAGGAGGAGAGAAAGAGAGAAGGTTGGCCACAGCAAATAAAAAGTGAAAGAAGGAAGGAAACATGGAGGGAAGAAAGGAGGCAAAGGAAGAAAGGGGGAGGAAATGAAGGAAAGAGAGAAGGATGAAACCAAGGAGCGAAAGAAGGAAAGAAAGAAAGAAAGAAAGAAAGAAAGAAAGAAAGAAAGAAAGAAAGAGGTAGAGAAGGAAGAAAGGAGAGAAAGGGGGAGAAAAAGGGGGAAGGAATAGGTAGGTACCTCTCTTCCATAATACTCCAGATATCTACCTCTACTTTGAAAAGATTTACTATAGGCCACAGCAACGCGTGGCAGGGCACAGCTAGTACTCAATATGCCCCAATGTGAACACAGGCAGAGCTTTGGGAAAACAGACCTTGACATTTGGGAGTTGTAGTTGCTGGGATTTATAGTACACCTGCAATCAAAGAGCACTCTGAACTCCACCAATGATGGAATTGAACCAAACATGGCATACAGGACTCCCATGACCAACAGAAAACACTAGAAGGCTTTGGTAGGCATTGACCTTGAGTTTTGGAGTTATAGTTCACCTACATCTCGAGAGCACTGTGGACTCAAACAATGATGGATCTGGACCAAACTTGGCTCGAATACTCAATATGCCCCAATGTGAACACTGCTGGAGTTTGGGGAAAATAGAATATTGACATTTGGGAGTTGTAGTTGCTGGGATTTATAGTTCACCTACAATCACGGAGCATTCTGAACCCCACCAACAATAGAATTGGGCCAAACCTCCCACACAGAACCCCCATGTGGGCCACAGCAACGCGTGGCAGGGGACGGCTAATAATAATAATAATAATAATAATAATAATAATAATAAATATGCTTGGCTTGATTTTTCTAGTATTTTCTGAATGTTGGCTTCAGAGCATGCTGCTTTCCTATCAGACGTCCTTATCCTCCTGGTGTTTCGCTTCTGTTCTTTTGAAGCGTGCAATCCCCTTTTCTTTAAAAAGTGACAAAGGAGTACTAGCGTGGCAGATGGGGATTTGTATCGCTCGTTCCTATTGACACTGCAAGGAAGCCAAATAAAATGTGTGCCGCTTATGTAACTGCATTGCATGGAGAACTCAACAGAGGTTCTGTCTGGGGGAGAAGTGTATTTTGTTGAGTACAAAGAACGATGCGGAAACGCTGCTGCTACTCAAGAGAGTGAGAGATGGAACCTGTAGTGCAAGTGTGGGCAAACCCAGGCCCTTCTCTTTCTCACTATCCTATGTTTCCTTCCTTCTCTTTTTCCTTCCTCCTTCCCTTCCTTCATTCCATCCTTCCCTTCCACCCTTCTGTCCTTTCTGCCTTCCATCCCTTTAGTCTTTCCTTCCTTCTCTCATTCCTCCCTCTCTCCCTTTCTCCTTTCTTCCTTCCTTGCTTCCTTCCTTTCCTTTTGTTTTTCCTCCCTTCTCGCTTTCCTTTACCCTTCCCTTCCTTTCTTCCATCCTTCTTTCTCTTTTTCCTTCCTTCTTCCCTTCCTTTCTTCAATCCTTCCCTTCCACCCTTTCATCCTTCCCTCTTTCTTCCCTCCTTCCTTCTCTCTCCTTCTCCTTCCATCCAGCCCTTCCACCCTTTTATCCTTCCTTCCCTTTTGTCTTTCCTTCCCTCTTTCCTCCCTCCTTCCCTCTCTCCCTCTTTCTCCTTCCATCCTTCCCTTCCTCCCTTTCATCTTTCCTTCTCTCTTTCATTCCTCCTTCCCTTCCTTCTTTCCATCCTTCCCTTCCACCCTTTCGTCCTTTGCGCCTTCCCTCCCTTTAGGCTTTCCTTCCTTCTCTCTTTCCTTTCTCTCTCCCTCTCTCCCTTCTTCCTTGCTTCCTTCCTTTTGTTTTTCCTACCTTCTCTCTTTCCTTTACCCTTCCCTTCCTTCCATCCTTCTTTCTCTTTTTCCTTCCTCCTCCCCTTCCTTTCTTCAATCCTTCTCTTCCACTCTTTCATCCTCTCTTCCTTACCTCTTTCTTCCCTCCTTCCCTCTCTCTCTTTCTCCTTCCATCCATCCTTTCCACCCTTTTATTCTTCCTTCCCTTTTGTTTCCTTCCCTCTTTCCTCCCTCCTTTCCACTCTCCCTCTTTCTTCTTCCATCCTTCCCTTTCTCCCTTTCATCCTTCCTTCCTTCTCTCTTTCCTTCCTCCTTCCTTCCTTTTTTCCATCCTTTCCTTCCACCCTTCTGTCCTTTCTGCCTTCCCTCCCTTTTATCTTTCCTTCCTTCTCTTTTTCCTCCCTCTTTCCCTTTCTCCTTCCTTCCTTTCCTTTTGTTTTCCTTCCTTCTGTCTTTCCTTTATCCTTCCCTTCCTTCCTTTCATCCTTCTTTCTCTTTTTCCTTCCTCCTTTCCTTCCTTTCTTCAATCCTTCCCTTTTACCCTTTTCATCCTTTCTTTCTTCCCCCTTTCCTCCCTCCTTCCCACTCTCCCTCGTTCTCCTTCCATCGTTCCCTTCTTCCCTTTCATCCTTCCTTCTCTCTTTCCTTCCTCCTTCCCTTCCTTCTTTCCATCCTTCCCTTACACCCTTTCATCCTTTCCGCCTTCCCACCCTTTTATCTTTCCTTCCTTCCCTCTTTCCTCCCTCTTTCCCTTTCTCCTTCCTTCCTGCCTTCCTTTCCTTTTGTTTTTCCTTCCTTCCCTCTTTTTCCTTCCTCCTCCTTTTCCGTCCTTCCATCCTCCCTTCTCTTTTTTCCTTCCTTCCTCCTTCCCTTCCTTTCTTTGATCCTTCCCGTCCACACTTTCATCCTTTCTACCTTCCCTTTTGTTTTTCCTTCCTTCCCTCTTCCTTCCCTCCTTCCCTCGCTCTCTTTCTCCTTCCAGCCATCCTTTCCACCCTTTTATCCTTCCTTCCCTTTTGTCTTTCCTTCCCTCTTTCCTCCCTCCTTCCCACTCTCCCTCTTTCTCCTTCCATCCTTCCCTTTCTCCCTTTCATCCTTCCTTCCTTCTCTCTTTCCTTCCTCCTTCCTTCCTTCTTTCCATCCTTCCCATCCACCCTTCTGTTCTTTCCGCCTTCCCTCCCTTTTATCTTTCCTTCCTCCTCTTTTTCCTCCCTCTTTCCTTTTCTCCTTCCTTCCTTTCCTTTTGTTTTCCTTCCTTCTGTCTTTCCTTTATCCTTCCCTTCCTTCCATCCATCCCTCTTTCTCTTTTTCCTTCCTCCTTTCCTTCCTTTCTTCAGTCCTTCCCTTCTATCCTTTTCATCCTTTCTTCCTTACCTCTTTCCTCCCTCCTTCCCACTCTCCCTCTTTCTCCTTCCATCCTTCTCTTCCTCCCTTTCATCCTTCCTTCCTTCTCTCTTTCATTCCTCTTTCCCTTCCTTCTTTCCATCCTTCCCTTCCACCCTTTCATCCTTTCTGCCATCCCTCACTTTTGTCTTTCCTTCCTTCTCTCTTTCTTCCCTCTTTTCCTTTCTCCTTCCTTCCTTCCATCCTTCCTTCCCTTTTGTTTTTCCTTTCTTCCCTCTTTCTTCCCTCCTTCCCTCCCTCTCTTTCTCCTTCCATCCAGCCCTTTCACCCTTTTATCCTTCCTTCCCTTTTGTCTTTCCTTCCCTCTTTCCTCCCTCCTTCCCATTCTCCCTCCTTCTCCTTCCATCCTTCCCTTCCTCCCTGTCGTCCTTCCTTCGTACTCTCTTTCCTTTCTCCTTCCCTTCCTGACCTCCAGCTGGAGCGCTCAAGGGCCAGGGCTTCCTAGTTCTCGGTGTCCATGCCACAGTTTTCAAGGTTCGCTTTAAGCCCATCTTTAAATCTCTTTTTTCTGTCCACCAACATTCAGTTTCCCCTTCTTGAGTCGGGAGTAGAGTAACTGCTTGGAGGACGGTGATCAGGCATTCAGACAGCGTGGCCAGTCCAGGGGAGTTGATGGCATAGGAGCATCGCTTCAAGGCTGGTGGTCTTTGCTTCTTCCAACATACTGACATTTGTCGGACTATCTTCCCATGAAATTTGCAGGATTTTTCAGAGGCAACACTGATGGAATCATTCCAGGGGTTGAGTGTGACGTCTGTAGACAGTCCATGTCTCGCAGGCGTATAGCAGGGTTGGGAGGTCAATAGCTCTATTTATTTATTTATTTATTTATTTATTTGGGGTTCTTTTACCCCGCCCTTCTCACCCCGAAGGGGACTCAGGGCGGCTTACAGAGACAAAGGCACAATTCGATGCCTGCATCATAAAACAATCATACACAAAATTGCATCAATTCGCAATTAATAACAGTTCATGCATTATAACCATAAAATCAATAAAATCAATAAAACCTATACAAACCCAATTTCTCCTCTTGCATGGTCAGCGTTCGCTAACTCATAGATCTACTTTTATGTTCCACTTCATCAATCCTGTTGGTCTTACTCGCTGATTGTCTAATTTAATTGCCAGAGTGCCCAAAGGCCAGGTCCCATAACCACGTCTTCACCCTCCTCCTGAAGGCAAGGAGGGATGATGATGCCCTGATTTCCCCCGGGAGTGAGTTCCACAGGTGAGGGGCCACCACTGAGAAAGCCCTGCTCCTTGTCCCCACCAGCCTCACTTGTGACAGTGGTGGGGTCGAGAGCAGGGCCTCCCTAGATGATCTCAGACTCCGGGGTGAGACATAGAGGGAGATACGTTCGGACAGATACACTGGACCGGAACCGTATAGGGTTTTGTAGGTCAAAACCAGCACCTTGAATTGTGCTCGGAACTGAATCGGCAACCAGTGGAGCTGGCATAGCAAGGGGGTGGTATGCTCCCTGTATGTCGCTCCGGTGAGCAGTCTAGCCGCCGCTCACTGGACAAGTTGAAGTTTCTGAAAAGTCTTCAAGGGCAACCCCATGTAGATAGCGTTGCAGTAGTCTATTCGGGATGTAACAAGAGCGTGAACCACCGTGGCCAGATCAGACTTCCCAAGGAACGGGCGCAACTGGTGCACAAGTTTTAATTGTGCAAAAGCTCTCCCGGCCACCGCTGAGACCTGGGGTTCCAGGCTCAGCGATGAGTCCAGGATCACTCCCAAGCTGCGAACCTGCGTCTTCAGGGGGAGTGGAACCCCGTCCAGCACAGGCTGTAACCCTATACCCTGTTCGGCCTTACGACTGACCAGGAGGACCTCTGTCTTGTCTGGATTCAGTTTCAATTTGTTAGCTCTCACCCAGTCCAACACAGCAGCCAATTCAAGGTCTGGACAGCCTCCTTGATGACAGGTGAGAAGGAGAAGGTGTTTGCTTTGTAAACAAAGACCTTGGTCTCCCTATGGATGTCCCAATCCTCAAACACTCTCTGCTTCATTCGGAAGAATGCTGCACTTGCAGAGCTCAGGCAGTGTTGTATTTCAGTGTCAGTGTTGGCTTTGGTGGAGAGGTGGCTGCCAAGGGAGCGGAAATGGTCCACATTTTCTAATGTTACACCATTAAGTTGTATCTCTGGCATTGGAGAGGCATTGGTTGGTGACTGCTGAAAGAGCACTTTGGTTTTCTCAATGTTCAATGAGAGGCCGAGCTTCTCGTTTGCTTCTGCAAATGTGTTGAAAGTGGCTTGTAGGTCATCTTCTGAATGTGCACATACTCAGCTATCATTGGCATATTGGAGTTCTGTAACAGATGTTGTTGTGACCTTAGTTTTGGCTTTCAGGCTGTTGAGGTTAAATAGCTTGCCATCTTCCCAACAACAAAGTGAATTATCATAGCGATGAAGATGGAAAATAAGGTTGGGGGCAATAACACCTCCCTGTTTGACACCTGAATCCACCTTAAATGGGTCACTTTGGGAGCCATTGCTGTCCAAGGCTGTTGCCATCATGTCATCATGGAGGAGCTGCAGGAGGTTCACAAATTTGTCAAATTCTTTGGATCCCATTCCATCTCTGTGTCCAATTCTGGGCACCACAATTCAAGAGAGATATTGACAAGCTGGAATGTGTCCAGAGGAGGGCGACTAAAATGATCAAGGGTCTGGAGAACAAGCCCTATGAGGAGCGGCTTAGGCATGTTTAGCCTGAAGAAGAGAAGGCTGAGAGGAGATGTGATAGCCATGTATAAATATGTGAGAGGAAGCCACAGGGAGGAGGAGGGAGCAAGCTTGTTTTCTGCTTCCTTGGAGACTAGAACTCGGAACAATGGCTTCCAACTACAAGAGAGGAGATTCCATCTGAACACGAGGAAGAACTTCCTGACTGTGAGAGCCGTTCAGCAGTGGAACTCTCTGCCCCGGAGTGTGGTGGAGGCTCCTTCTTTGGAAGCTTTTAAACAGGGGCTGGATGGCCATCTGTCAGGGGTGATTTGAATGCAATATTCCTGCTTCTTGGCAGGAGGGGGTTGGACTGGATGGCCCAGGAGGTCTCTTCCAACTCTTTGATTCTATGATTCTATGATTCTATAATTGAAACATTCACACCTAACTCAAATAGAAAAGCGTTCTTTCTCCCACCCTGGACATATTCCACAGGTACATAAACCCCATTTTCCTAGTTTCCAACAGACTTCACAACCTCTGAGAATGCCTGCCATAGATGCAGGCGAAATGTCAGGAGAGAATGCTTCTGGCTCACAGCCATACAGCCCCAAAAACCTTACAGCAACCCTATTAATGTGCTCTCTATTTAGATTGGAGGGAACGTAAGAGCGGCGATTGCTCAAAGCATGTGCGTTGGAATAGCTCAAACAGACAGATCCTTGCTGTGCGCTCCAATATTAGCATTGCTCCCTTTTGTGCAGAACTCCAAATGTTGCCTAACTTTCCAATCTGTGTGTTTGTTTCCGCATGTGATTGTAGGCTGTCCGGCTGCAGCAGAGCATGGAGTGAAGAACCTGCGGTCAGATTGATGGATGACCAAGAAGAGAAGGATTGTGCCTCTCAAGCCCAGGAAACGATCCTAATTAATGGGGTGAAAGGAGATGGTAAGTAAGGACCTCCAGTGCCAATACAGGGCCCAATGGCAACACGTAAACACACGCCTGATTTCTGGCCATTCCCAAAGAAGGCAGAAGCGTTCTATGGCGGGAGTGAGAACTGGATCGAGTTTAATTTGTAGCTTCAACTCTTAGCCACTTGGCTCAACCAACTAAGCCTAGGAAGTTTTGAGAGGTATTTCTTGGCTTGCATTTTATTTATTTCAAACTACAAGAGAGGAGACACGAAATAATGACTTGAAACGTCAAGAGAGGAGATTCCATCTGAACATGAGGAAGAACTTCCTGACTGTGAGAGCCGTTCAGCAGTGGAACTCTCTGCCCCGGAGTGTGGTGGAGGCTCCTTCTTTGGAGGTTTTTAAACAGACTGGATGGCCATCTGTCAGGGGTGATTTGAATGCAATATTCCTGCTTCTTGGCAGAATGGGGTTGGACTGGATGGCCCAGGAGGTCTCTTCCAACTCTTGGATTCTAGGATTCTATTTACTAGCTGCACCTGCCAGGCGTTGCTGTGGCAAACCTTCACTCCCACTTTCTCCTCCTTCTTTCTTTCACCCCTTCCCTCCCTCTTTCCTTCCCTCCCTCTTTTTCTTTCTCTTCTTCTTTCTTCCTTCTCTACCTGTTTATTTTCTCACTTCCTTTGCTCTTTGGTTCCATCTTTCCTTGTCTCTTTCCTTCCTTCCTTCCTTCCTTCCTTCCTTCCTTCCTTCTCTCTTTCTTTCCTTCCTTCTCTCCTTCCTTCCCTCTTTCACTTTTTTATTTCCTTCTCTCCTTCCTTCCTTCTCTACCTTTCTTTCCTTCCCTCCTTTCCCTCTTTCTCCCCTTCTCCCCTTCCTTCCTTCTCTACCTTTCTTTCCTTCTTTCTCTCCTTCCTTCCGTCTTTCCCTCTTTCTCTCCCTCCTCTCCCACCTTCTCTCCTTCACTCCTTCTTTCCCTCTTTCTCTCCCTCGTTCTCTCCTTCCTTCCTTCTCTATCTTTCTTTCTTTCCTTCTTTCTCTCCTTCTTTCCCTCTTTCTCTCCCTCCTCTCCCACCTTCTCTTCTTCCTTCCTTCCTTCTCTATCTTTCTTTCCTTCTCTCCTTCCCTCCTTCTTTACTCTTTATCTCCCTCCTTCTCTCCTTCCTTCCTTCTCTCTTTCCTTCTTTCTGTCCTTCTTTCCCTCTTTCTCTCCCTCCTCTCCCACCTATTCCCCTTCCTTTCTTCTCTACCTTTCTTTCTTTCCTTCTCTCCTTCCCTCCTTCTTTACTCTTTCTCTCCCTCCTTCTCTCCTTCCTTCTCTCTTTCCTTTATTCTGTCCTTCTTTCCCTCTTTCTCTCCCTCCTCTCCCACCTTCTCCCCTTCCTTTCTTCTCTACCTTTCTTTCTTTCCTTCCCTCCTTCCCAACTTCTTTCCCTCTTTCTCTCCCTCCTTCTCTCCTTCCTTCCTTCTCTACCTTTCTTTCTTTCCTTCTCTCCTTCCCTCCTTCTTTCCCTCTTTCTCTCCCTCCTTCTCTCCTTCCTTCCTTCCTTCTCTATCTTTCTTTCTCTCCTTCTTTCCCTCTTTCTCTCCCTCCTCTCCCACCTTCTCCCCTTCCTTTCTTCTCTACCTTTCTTTCTTTCCTTCTCTCCTTCCCTCCTTCTTTACTCTTTCTCTCCCTCCTTCTCTCCTTCCTTCCTTCTCTCTTTCCTTCTTTCTGTCCTTCTTTCCCTCTTTCTCTCCCTCCTCTCCCACCTTCTCCCCTTCCTTTCTTCTCTACCTTTCTTTATTTCCTTCTCTCCTTCCCAACTTCTTTCCCTCTTTCTCTCCCTCCTTCTCTCCTTCCTTCCTTCTCTATCTTTTTTTCTTTCCTTCTTTCTCTCCTTCTTTCCCTCTTTCTCTCCCTCCTCTCCCACCTTCTCTCCTTCCTTTTCTACCTTTCTTTCCTTCTCTCCTTCCCTCCTTTCCCCCTCTTTCTCTCCCTCCTCACTCACCTTCTCTCCTTCATTCCTTCCTTCCTTCCTTCCTTCCTTTATCTTTCTTTCTTTCCTTCTTTCTCTCCTTCCCTCCTTTTCCCCCTCTTTCTCTCCCTCCTCACCCACCTTCTCCCCTTCCTTCCTTCTCTACCTTTCTTTCTTTCCTTCCCTCCTTCTTTCCCTCTTTCTCTCTCTCCTTCTCTCCTTCCTTCTTTCTCTCCATCTTTCCCTCTTTCTCTCCCTCCTCTCCCACCTTCTCTCCTTCCTTCCTTCTCTACCTTTCTTTCTTTCTTTCTTTCTTTCTTTCTTTCCCTCCTTCCCTCCTTCTTTCCCTCTTTCTCTCCCTCCTTCTTCCTTCCTTCTCTATCTTTCTTTCTTTCCTTCTTCCTCTCCATCTTTCCCTCTTTCTCTCCCTCCTCTCCCACCTTCTCTCCTTCCTTCCTTCTCTACCTTTCTTTCTTTCTTTCTTTCTTTCTTTCTTTCTTTCTTTCTTTCTTTCTTTCCCTCCTTCCCTCCTTCTTTCCCTCTTTCTCTCCCTCCTTCTTCCTTCCTTCTCTATCTTTCTTTCTTTCCTTCTTCCTCTCCATCTTTCCCTCTTTCTCTCCCTCCTCTCCCACCTTCTCCCCTTCCTTTCTTCTCTACCTTTCTTTCTTTCCTTCCCTCCTTCCCAACTTCTTTCCCTCTTTCTCTCCCTCCTTCTCTCCTTCCTTCCTTCTCTACCTTTCTTTCTTTCCTTCTCTCCTTCCCTCCTTCTTTCCCTCTTTCTCTCCCTCCTTCTCTCCTTCCTTCCTTCCTTCTCTATCTTTCTTTCTCTCCTTCTTTCCCTCTTTCTCTCCCTCCTCTCCCACCTTCTCCCCTTCCTTTCTTCTCTACCTTTCTTTCTTTCCTTCTCTCCTTCCCTCCTTCTTTACTCTTTCTCTCCCTCCTTCTCTCCTTCCTTCCTTCTCTCTTTCCTTCTTTCTGTCCTTCTTTCCCTCTTTCTCTCCCTCCTCTCCCACCTTCTCCCCTTCCTTTCTTCTCTACCTTTCTTTATTTCCTTCTCTCCTTCCCAACTTCTTTCCCTCTTTCTCTCCCTCCTTCTCTCCTTCCTTCCTTCTCTATCTTTTTTTCTTTCCTTCTTTCTCTCCTTCTTTCCCTCTTTCTCTCCCTCCTCTCCCACCTTCTCTCCTTCCTTTTCTACCTTTCTTTCCTTCTCTCCTTCCCTCCTTTCCCCCTCTTTCTCTCCCTCCTCACTCACCTTCTCTCCTTCATTCCTTCCTTCCTTCCTTCCTTCCTTTATCTTTCTTTCTTTCCTTCTTTCTCTCCTTCCCTCCTTTTCCCCCTCTTTCTCTCCCTCCTCACCCACCTTCTCCCCTTCCTTCCTTCTCTACCTTTCTTTCTTTCCTTCCCTCCTTCTTTCCCTCTTTCTCTCTCTCCTTCTCTCCTTCCTTCTTTCTCTCCATCTTTCCCTCTTTCTCTCCCTCCTCTCCCACCTTCTCTCCTTCCTTCCTTCTCTACCTTTCTTTCTTTCTTTCTTTCTTTCTTTCTTTCTTTCTTTCTTTCCCTCCTTCCCTCCTTCTTTCCCTCTTTCTCTCCCTCCTTCTTCCTTCCTTCTCTATCTTTCTTTCTTTCCTTCTTCCTCTCCATCTTTCCCTCTTTCTCTCCCTCCTCACCCACCTTCTCTCCTTCCTTCCTTCTCTACCCTTCTTTCTTTCCTTCCTTCTCTCCTTCCTTTCTCCTTCATTCCTTCCTCCTTACTGTGTATGTGTTTTGTGTGTGTATATGCATATATGTCTATATATGTGCGTGTTTGTGTGTATATATATATGTGGTTTTGCATATGCGTACTTTTTTGGGTTTTTTTTCAGTCCCTTCTGCTATGTTTTTCAGTGTTTTTATGAGTGGTGATCACTCACTGGCCTGATAGATATGTTGTGTCCAAATTTGGTGTCAATTCGTCCAGTGGTTTTTGAGTTCTGTTAATCCCACAAACGAGCATTACATTTTTCTTTATATAGATCTTTTTATTTATTTATTTATTTGCAATTGGTAGCATTTAACCCCCCAGAGAAACTGGGGGTTAATGGGCAGCTTATGAGAAAGACGTTCCTCCTTGCTCTGTATATTTTGTCCAAAGGTGCTCCTGGGAACCATCAGCCTTCCCATTAGCCACGTAGGCTTCCTTGAGAAGGAAAATTAGGCCAGTCCTCAGCAAGTAAAAAGGCCAGGAGGCATATATCTAGGCCAAAGCACTGGGATCATGGGATGAGAGGCAGATATGGAGCAATGCCTCCTTTTAATTATTATTTACACTAGCTGTACCAGCCATTCATTGCTGTGGCCAACCTTCATTCCCTCTTTCTTTCTTTCTTTCTTTCTTTCTCTCTTTCCTTCCTTCCTTCTGCAAAGATACGGAATGGGGTACAATGCCTGGCTCGAGAGCAATACGTGTGGAAAAGATCTTGGAGTCCTCGTGGACAACACGTTCCTTAAGCTGCTCCTCATAGGGCTTGTTCTCCAGACCCTTGATCATTGTAGTCACCCTCCTCTGGACACATAGAATCATAGAATCAAAGAGTTGGAAGAGACCTCCTGGGCCATCCAGACCAATGCCATTCTGCCAAGAAGCAGGAATATTGCATTCAAATCACCCCTGACAGATGGCCATCCAGCCTCTGTTGAAAAGCTTCCAAAGAAGGAGCCTCCACCACACTCCGGGGCAGAGAGTTCCACTGCTGAACGGCTCTCACAGTCAGGAAGTTCTTCCTCATGTTCAGATGGAATCTCCTCTCTTGTAGTTTGAAGCCATTGTCCCATTGCGTCCTAGTCTCTCCAGGGCAGCAGAAAACAAGCTTGAAGAAGAGAAGGCTGAGAGGGGATATGATACATGGCTATCATATCCCCTCTCAGTCTTCTCTTCTTCAGGTTAAACATGCCCAGCTCCTTAAGCCACTCCTCATAGGGCTTGTTCTCCAGACCCTTGATCATTTGAGTCGCTCTCCTTTGGACACATTCCAGTTTGTCAATATCTCTCTTGAATCGTGGTGCCCAGAATTAGACACAATATTCCAGGTAAAGTGGTCCAACCAAAGCGGAATAGAGCATGGGGAGCATGACTTCCCTAGATCTAGACACTATGCTCCTCTTGATGCAGGCCAACATCCCATTGGCTTTTTTTGCCGCCACATCACATTCCTGGCTCATGTTGAACTTGTTGTCCACGAGGACTCCAAGATCCTTTCCACACGTCCTGCTCTCGAGCCAGGCATCATCGTCCCCCATTCTGTATCTTTGCATTTCGTTTTTCCTGCCAAAGTGGAGTATCTTGCATTTGTCACTGTTGAACTTCATTTTGTTAGTTTTGGCCCATCATCTCTCTAATCTGTCAAGATCCCTTTGAATTCTGCTCCTGTCCTCTGGAGTCTTGGCTCTCCCTCCCAATTTGGTGTCGTCTGCAAACTTGATGATCCTGCCTTCTCGCCCTTCATCTAAGTCATTAATAAAGATGTTGAACTTGGGTGGAGAGAGAGCGGAAATGGTCAACATTTTCTAATGTTACACCATTAAGCTGTATTTCTGGCATTGGAAAGGGATTAGCTGGTGACTGCTGGAACAGCACTTTGGTTTTCTTGATGTTCAATGACAGGACGAGCTCTTCATATGCTTCTGTGAAGGTGTTTAGAGTGGCTTGTAGGTCTTCTTCTGAATGCACACAGACGACGTTGTCATCAGCATTCTGGAGTTGTATAACAGATGTTGTAACCTTGGTTTTGGCTTTCAGTCTGCTGAGGTTAAATAGCTTGCTCGATAGTTTCCGCAATCTGTCCTTTTTTCTTTTTTGAAGAGGGTGATGATGGTGGCATCCTTGAAATCTGCTGGGATTTTCTCGGTCACCCACACTTTTTTCTATGAGCTGGTGGAGTTGTTGTGTCAGCTCAGGTCCTCTCTCTTTAACGATTTCAGCGGAGATCCCATCAGGTCCGCTGGCTTTGTTATTTTTTTGTTGGCTGATGGCATTGCTGACTTCTTCCAAACTAGGCAGTGCTGCAAGCTCATCCCTGATTTGTTGTTGTGGGATTTGTGAGAGACCCTCTTTGGCCATATTGGAGTTGCGATTCAGGAGGTCCTCTCTCTTTAAAGATTTCAGCGGGAATCCCATCAGGTCCGCTGGCTTTGTTATTGTTTTGTTGGCTGATAGCATTGCTGACTTCTTCCAAAGTCAGCAATGCCATCAGTTTGGAAGAATCTGAATTAATTACATAACAAATAACTAGTATAGGGGGTTTGAAGAAGGTTGGAATTTCCAAAAGTTTCAGCATGCACGGTTACTATATTTCTCTTTTTTTCAGGAACTTCATTTTTCTTCAATCTCATCTTAAGAAGCTTATTTATTTTGTATCAAAAGCATTGCATAAATTAGTTTAAAACTGATAAAGATATTTATTATTTATTTATTTACTTTATTTATATACTGCTTTTCTCAGCCCTCAGGCGACTCAAAGCGGTGACAACATCAGTACAAAACATCACGAGACAAGTATAGTGCAATTAAAAACAATTGTAACATAAATCATTAAACATCCGTATAACAATCATTAGCGCCTCAACAGTAAAATCAGAATCCAGTCTCGTCATCCATTATTCCGTATTCCTATGTTTAATTACACTGTTTAATCAAATGCTTGTTCGAACAGCCAGGTCTTCACTTTCCTCCGGAACGCCAACAGGGAGGGGGCCAATCTGATATCTGTAGGAAGGGCGTTCCACAGCCAAGGGGCCACCACTGAGAAGGCCCTGTCTCTCGTCCCCGCCAAGCGTGCCTGTGATGCAGGCAGGACAAAGAGCAGGGCCTCCCCAGGCGATCTTAATGTCCTAGTCGGTTCGTAGGAGGAGATGCGTTCGGAGAGGTAAGTAGGGCCATAACCGTTTAGGGCTTTATAGGCTAAAGCCAGCACTTTGAATTGTGCCCGGAAGCAGATTGGTAGCCAGTGGAGCTGGCGCAACAGAGGAGTTGTATGCTCCCTGAGTGCCACTCCTGTTAGCAACCTGGCTGCCGAACGCTGGACCCTTTGAAGCTTCTGAGCAGTCTTCAAAGGCAACCCCACGTAGAGAGCGTTGCAGTAGTCTATACAGGATGTAACCAGAGCGTGGACTACCATGGCCAAGTCAGACTTCCTAAGGTAGGGGCGCAGCTGGCGCACAAGTTTTAACTGTGCAAATGCTCCCCTGGTCACCACTGAAACCTGGGGTTCCAGGCTCAGCGACGAGTCCAAGATCACACCCAAATAGAAGGAGCACAAGCAGCGAAATATCTTTTAACCAAAAACGGTCAACAGCAACCGCATTGTCTGCAGCCTCCAACAATTCTTTCTCTTTACATAAGGCAGGACACTGAGGACCAGCATACAGATGTGGAGTTGTCTGTCCTGCTCCACAGTCACCCAAGGAGGATTATTTTAGGTAGTGCCATTTTGCCAGGTTTGATCTGCCCACTCCACTATCTTAAGAAGTTGAACTTGTGTGTGGTTATGCACAACCCGTTGGGTAAATATCATTTTATAACTTGACCTAGGCTTGGTTGTGTGAATGTGGTGGGAAGGTGGCTACTAAAGAGTCTAAGTGTCCCCTTTTTCTCTTCCTTCTCTCAGAACCACACGACTCGGATGGTGACGAGAAACCTTGCCATGCTGCGGAGGCTGCCGCCCCGTTCCCAGCCGTGAGCGCTGCAGCCCAGAAGGAAAGCCAAGGCCTTCCCCGTGCCCAGCCGGCCCCGTCTTGCAAGAAGCCCTGCTGGCTCAGCCCTCCCTCCCCGCTGAGGCTGGCCGACGTGCCCGACCACATCTCCGATGACTCCTCCTCCGTCCACGCCATTTCCCTGACGTCGTGTGTCACCAAGGGCATGAGCACCTGGTCCCTGCCCGGGGACTGCGAGAAGGCTCCCTTCACCATCATGGAGCCCGGGAGCATGTCCGCACTCACCGGCGACTGCCTGATGCAGCCCAGCCGGACTTGCCTGGGATGCTTCATCGAATCCAAGGACGGCATTGACGCAGAGCCCGGAATCAGCCTGAAAGTGGGGGACATAAATCGAGATTATGACACCTGTTCGGTCTCCGATATTGGCATTCACTGCATGAGCACGGGAGAAACCATGAGATACGGGGATCAACTGCTTTCAGACCAGCTTTTAAGCTTCCCTGTGCATAAATCGAGAGCGGCAGACAAAAGAGATGCGGAGAAATCCGACAGTGATTCCGAGGACCCCGCTCAGAAAAATTATTACGAGGGATTACTCTTAGACAAGTGCAACGGGGAGGAACCTTTACTCACAAATCCCAACCAGGAATGGGGTTATTTTGAATCTTTCATTAGTGAAAGCAAAATTGAACTGCTTGACCTCTGCTCCAAAAACGAGCTGTCTGTCAATCTGTTTTCAGAGGAAGACGTGGACAATTACATGTTTGACGATGACGACTCCACGCTGGGGAGTGATGTCTGCTCCCTCAAGATCCGCTACGAGTCCTTCCAGGACAACGTGAGGGAGAAGACGGGCGGCCTGCAAGAGGACACCCAGTTCAACTTCTTCCCGAGCGTCTTCAGCGGCTGCTCCAAGCGTGAAGGCCGGGCGGCCTTGAAGAGGGGGCCTCGGGGGGCCACAGAGAGCTCCCAGTTCAAGTCTGAGGAGAGCATCGTTTGGGGGGAAGAGGAGGCCAATGGAGAGCGGGGAGAGGAAGAGGAGGAAGAGGAGGCCGAGGGAGAGAAAGTTGCCTTAAACAAATCTTGCACCAGTACCGAGGTCGTACAATACATCGGTCCCAAAAGAAATCACTTCTTGGAACTCGTGAACTCCACCGAAGACTCCGGGGAGTTCAGTGACGACAGCACCTGCACTGAGTCGTCCTTTGATGTCCTCCAAGACCTCAAGGACTGCAACAAGTATTTGCCCAGAGACCACTCCAGTTCCTCTATACAACAGAACTACGGCCTGCGAGCGAAAAGGAAAGTCCGCTACAGCGACGACTACTTGTACGACGTCGATTCCATCGAGAGCGAGAAGATCGTGGACAAGAAAGAGTGGAATCCCGACGGGCCCAAGGAGGAAGACGACGACGAGTGGTGCCCAAAGAAAAGGCGAAAAGTCTCCCGCAAGGAACCGCCGGTCATCATCAAGTATATCATCATCAACCGTTTCAAAGGGGAGAAGCACATGCTCGTGAAGCTAAGCAAAGTGGATTCCAGCGAGACCAGCGTGACCTTGAGCGAGGAACTCTTGAGCAAGTACGCCAAGCTGGCTCCCCTGAAGGCATTTTGGCAAGAGAGGTGGCAGAGCCGCCTCAATTTCCTCAGGTCGGCACTGTATCGCAAGCAGGGCTTCTATCTCAATGGCTCGGAGGTCTCCTTCTTGCCTCACCCGCGAAAGCGCAAGTGCAAATTAGCCAACCGGCACCGGATCCAGCGAATCAAGGCCATCGAGCAACCAGTGGGCAAGCTGTCGTCACTGAACTCTTTGGAGCCAAAGCAGCTATGTCACCGGATCGGATCTGGCGAAGAGGCGGGCCTGAAAGAGATGCAAACATTGGCCATCACAACCTCGGCTTGCGCAAACGGGCTGCGCCTGAACGACATCGTCGCCCTGGGCTCTCCCAAGTGCAAATTGCAGGACAGGGACTTCAAGGGGCCGGACAGGAAGGTCCTGCGCAGAATCAAGTTCAAAAGCGAGGCCAGGTTGAAATGCAAGCGCATCAAGGCGGCCGCCAGCCTGGCAGAGGCCTCCCCAGCCTTGGAGAATCAGGAGCATGCCACGAGTTCAAAGGAAGAGAGTGTTCCTTGCGCCGCAGACGGCTCTCGCCTTTCCGAGTGCCAGGAGGATAAGGTTGCTAAAAATTCTCCGTCATTCCTACCCACCACCTGCTCTTCAGACAAGCCTCCTCCATCTGCTCTTGCTGCCAGCGTGCCCCTCATCCCCGGAGGGTATCTGCAGACGTTGTTAGATGCCTCCGATTTGTCAAGCGGCGCCGGCATCGCCTACTTCAGTTCCCAGCCCCCTGAGCGGCAGCAGGAGCCGCTCCCCAGCCTTGCTCAAGCGGAGAAATCCTTCTGCGCTCTGCAGCCGGCCCAGAGCTGCATCCTCTCCCCGCCATCTGAATCGGAGCTTCAACAGTCACCAAGCCACTTGGAAATGGAGCCAAGCAACTTTGGGAGCCTGTGGCCAGCCAACAAATCAATTGGCAACGACAGTCAAGACTTTGCAAGCGACAGCCTGTCGACGACGGCAGAGTTTGTCGGCGGCGCGGGTGCAGATAGCCTCCCGGCCCCTGGGTATGGTCAGGCAGATCACAGTAACAGCAAGTTACTATACCAAAAAAAATACCTGCCGGATAGCCAGCAATCTCAGTCCGACGACTCCTTCCAGTCGTGTCATTTTAGCAACAGAGAGGGACCTTTCCATTTCCAGCGAGGTACACTAAGTACAGATGACGGGAGGCTGGTTAGTTTTGACTCCGTAGGCTCTTTGTCCGTTAGTTCTAGCAATTATAGCTCCCTAAGTTTAAAGTCCTGTGAAAAGGATGGGGAGGATGATATCGCGGATGATTTCCTGGCCCACTGCAGCCCCAAACTGGTCATCCAACAAAGCATAGATGAAATCACGCCTTTGAAGGAGTCCACCGACCTTTTAGATATTTCTAACTTCACCCCCGATAAGTTCCGCCAGTCCTCCCTTTCCGAAATGTCTCCCCCAGATACCCCCAACCTTTCCCCGCAGATAACGGGGCCGGAAACCAAACCGGTCGGGAATGTGAAATGTTTCCCCGATAGCTCCCAAGCCGTGCTAAGCAACCTTGAGAAGGCCAAGTGGAGCTGCGGGGTCCTCCAGACCCAAGACCAGGCTGATAACGGATTCACTTTAAATAATCACCAGTTCCAGTTCCATATGTTCAACGACGAGGATTCTGTCAGCCTCCTCGAGAAAAGCCCGTGCTTGTCAACATTTAATGAGCCATCTGGTCAAATTAGCGCCAATAGCAAAGTGTCAAAATCAAAGAAGAAGGGTTCAACGAATAAAAACGTGGGCACGAACCAAAGCCTTCCTCAGAAAAACGTTCGGAAAAAATCGCCCAAGACCAGCAAAGGGACTGAAAAGCCGCCAGGGAAAAACTCCCGGCAATCTCCGAAAACAACACGGAGAGGCAAAAACGCGGCCGGGGCGAATGGCGAAAAGGGCCCAGGCGTCGGAGGGAGAGCGGCGGCTCCGTTGAACGGTCCGGCGAAAGCCTTGGCCGAGTCCGTCCGGCACTGCGGCCCAAGCTCGGTCCGGCTGGGGAAACATAACGGACTACCCGGGGAGTGGGCGCTGGGGAAGGACGGCAGTAGCGGAGGCTGGTCCGAAAGCAGCCTCGGAAATGCGAATAGCCTCCTTGATGACGATCAAAGGGAATTCGAGGAGCCGTCCAACATTTTATCAAACATTGCATCTGGCATGGCAGATGTTCAGAGATTTATGATGGCCTCCATCGAACCCTTGTGGGGCCCCGTGGGCCATAACAACGTCTCGGATATATTCCGGTCGCCGGAATCCAACAGCCTGAAATTGAAAACTCTTAAGATCCTAGCCGGGACGTCCCAAGACTCCAAGAAAAAGGCGAACGGCGGTTCGACGGGAAAGGGTCACAAGTCGGGCGCCAAGGGCTTGGGCAAAGCCGGCGGCCGGTGCGACGCGGGGCGCCCCAACTGCTCGGCCGGATACGCCGCCACGGACCTCCACCCGCCCTTTTTTGATAAAAGCTACAGTAACCTGAGCACTTTAGCCAAAAACGAGCCTACCCATAAAAAGCTGTACCGGCATAAATCCACGTCTAAGTCCTTGAGGGATGAGAACTGTAAAGGGAAGCGAGCGGAGCGGGATCAGGCCCATAAGGAGCCCTCTGTGACAGCTGCGTTTGAGAAACTGAGGTAATGCTGAGCCACGCGGGCCGGAATGCACCCTTAACTTCCCTACTACCTGCTAAGCCCATTCTTCCTCATTTTTTCCTCCCCGTGAAAGCGAGAGTTGCATGAAAGAGACATTTTCCCCCCTTTGACAGGTCTTTTTCTTTTGGTTGTCGTTGTCGTCGTTCTCGTTTTCGGTTCTCGAAAAGTGCATGAAACAAAAAAATAATTATTTCTTGCAAGCTACCTAAAAAAAAAAAATCAATTTTTTTCTCTTTTTTTTTCTTTTCTTCTGGCTTGGCTGGGGTTCAAAACAAACTAACAAAGGCTACTCCTCCTTTTTCTCGCTGTTGGGCTTCTTTGAGTTTCTAATTCCTTTATTTTTAAGTAATCAATTACAAACTCTTTTCTAATTATTTCCAAAAAAAAATAATAAAAGAGGAAAAGACTTTTTTTGGGGAGGGAAGATTTTATATAAAAAAAATAGAATACAAAAAAAGAAGTTATGCATAAAAAAAAAAGACAGCCGACACATCCAAACAGAAAAGGGTCTTTAGTTTGCCGAATGACCAACTCCGTTCTCCTCCTCGATGGCCGTGTGGCAATCCCGTTGTGCTTTTTCGCCCCCTTCTGCCGTTTTGATCCTAACCTTCACCATAAAGCTTCACCTCTTCTCTCCAAGTTAGAGCGTTCGTTGACTCCTCACAAGCTAACTAAGGTGGCATAAAAAATGTTTGGTTTTTCTGCAGGGAAACAGACTACATTCTCCTTAAAGCAGAAACAGCCTTTTTGATTTTACCCGTATTTGAAGAAGAGACACCTTTTTCTAAAAAGACGTTTGATGCTCGCTTGGGTTCTTCTTTCCTTCCCCCATATTTTTCGTTTGGCCCCTTTTTTCACTCAAAAAAGGAAACAAAAAACAATATTAACAATGCCTTGTAATATGTCGAAGTGTTAAGTGCTGGAATCAAAAGTTTGGGACTTTTTTTGGAAATGAAACTAACATGGTTTATTCCCCGTGTTTCGAGGGGAAAAAACGAGTCGTACTGTTGTACAGATGCACTATGATCCACAACAGCCACACAAATTGTGCCAAACTCCGAACAAGTGTTGTACTGTACATATTTTTACATCGAAATGGGTTGTGAGTGTGTTTTCTGGAGTTTTGTTTGCCTTTTTTTCTCCTTCTGGTTTTTTTTTAATTTACTGGAAACATTCCAGCGATAACAATGAGCCACCCCTGCCCTTGAAATCAACGATCTCAGTCGCATCATGTCGAATGCACCAAAAGTTTTATGGACATCACTAAAATATATGTGCCAAATTGACTTACCTCATCTCATAGGTTTTGCCCTGTGGTTTACAACTCGACAAGAGCCAAGGGTTTTCTCGCTTGGGGGGCGGGTTGGGGAAGGACTTTCAACATGGGAACCGGGAGGGAGAAATCACAATCCGTCCTGGAAACATTAAAATCCAACCTTTTATGGAAGGGTTTCAGATCTCAAACTCTTTCTCACGCAAGGTAAGTTTACTAGATTGGAAACTCAAGCAAGTGTGATTTCCTGTTCCAATTTCAAGCTTTTGCTAAAAAAAATAATAATTTCAAAATCGTTCGGTCGGTCCTTTGTATCGGTTTTCTATATTTTGTAATGCAACCTGGGATCAATTCTGAGCGTTGTGAGAAAATCCAGGGCCGAGGCGTTCCATAGACACTGTGTCGTCTTATCACTCTGAGCCATTTTGTACCCATTTTTACGCTTCTCACGGATCCAAACTTTGGTGTTTTCTAAATGTTTCAAACCTTTGCAGTGACGATATTAGCCGATGGTTTGTAACAAAACAAAACAAGGTGTATTGTCAAAGGCTTTCATGGCCGGAATCACTAGGTTGTTGTAGGTTTTTTCGGGCTATATGGCCATGGTCTAGAGGCATTCTCTCCAGATGTTTCACCTGCATCTATTGCAAGCATCCTCAGAGGTAGTGAGGTCTGTTGGAACTAAGAAAAAGGGTTTATATATCTGTGGAATGACCAGGGTGGGACAAAGGACTCTTGTCTGCTGGAAGCAGGGGCGGCTCATCCATTACGCAAAGTAAGCGGTTGCGGTACACTTTTTTTTTTGCCAGGGGCGCAGAGGCGCCTCTGTAAATACCGCTGTCAGTCTGAGAACAGCGGTATATAAGTAAAGTAAAGTAAATAAATAAATAAATACCCTTCGACCGCCACTTGAGGAGCACCCCCTCGAATCACAACAGCCCTAGAAGTCTGGGGGGAGCCTCGGTTTCCTTGCCTCACTGCTGGGCAATCCTCTTCCCAAAGGGGCCGGGCCTTTGAGCCTTGCCTAGCCCCTCTCGTTCCTGCTTCATATCAATGATTGGTTGCGGGGGGGGGGGGGGGGACCAAAATACTGTTTGCTTACCGTTGAAAATTACCTAGGGCCGCCTCTGGCTGGAAGGCACTGCAGACTACTTCAACCAGAGAAGTCAGCCATAGGAGAGCACACAATGAACCAGCCTAGACACAGCATTTTATTGGAGAACACAGAAATGCTGGACCACACCAACAACCACCATGTCAGACGACACAGAGAAGCCATTGAGATCCACAAACATGTGGACAATTTCAACAGAAAGGAAGAGACCATGAAAATGAACAAAATCTGGCTACCAGTATTAAAAAACTCTAAAATTGCAACAGCACAACAACAGAGAGGAAACAAACAAGGACATCTAATCACCTCTCAACAAAAGTTTGCTCCAGGCACAGTCAGCCCATTGTATGCTAATCAAGGTGGTCAGTTGAAACATTCACACCTAGCTCCAGCAGACAAGAGTCCTTTGTCCCACCCTGGTCATTCCACAGATTTATTTATTTACTTTATTTGTATACCGCTGTTCTCAGCCCTTAGGCGACTCACAGCGGTTCACAACAAGAACAGCAAAAATTCAATGCTACCATAACACGGTATAAAAAACAATGAACATCATAACATGTTATAGAAAAGTATACAATTAACAACAATATACAATTAACACCAATAGCCATTCGCTAGCCTCTCATCACTAAAAACATGATCCAGATCTGTCATCCATTGTTCCATTCCTATGTTCATTACATTCATTGCACTGACTATTCAAACGCCTGCTCAAACAACCAGGTTTTCACTTTTTTGCGGAATACCATTAATGATGGAGCTAGTCTAATGTCTGTGGGAAGGGCGTTCCACAGCCGCGGGGCCACCACCGAGAAGGCCCTATCTCTCGTCCCCGCCAGACGTGCTTGAGAAGCAGGCGGGATCGAGAGCAGGGTCTCCCGGGAAGATCTCAAAGTCCTGGTGGGTTCATAGGCAGAGATGCGGTCAGATAGGTAGCTTGGGCCGGAACCGTTTAGGGTATATAAACCCTTTTTCCTAGTTCCAACAGACCTCACTACCTCTGAGAATGCTTGCCATAGATGCAGGCGAAACGTCAGGAGAGAATGCCTCTAGACCAGTGTTTCTCAACCTGGGGGTCGGGACCCCTGAGGGGGTCGCGAGGGGGTGTCAGAGGGGTCGCCAAAGACCATCAGAAAACACGGTATTTTCTGATAGTCATGGGGATTCCATGTGGGAAGTTTGAGCCAATTCTATCGTTGGTTGAGTTCAGAATATTCTTTGATGGTAATGAACTATAAGTCCCAGCAACTACAACTCCCAAATGTCAATGTCTATTTTCCCCAGACTCCACCAGTGTTTACATTTGGGCATATGGAGTATCCATACCAAGTTTGGTCCAGATACACCATGGCATGAGTCCACAGTGCTCTCTGGATATAGGTGAACTACAACTCCCAAACTCAAGGTCAATGCCCATCAAACACTTCCAGTGTTTTCCATTGCTCATGGGAGCCAAGTTTGGTTCAAATCCATCACTGGTGGAGTTCAGATGGCTCTTTGATTTTAGGTGAACTATAAATCCCAGCAACTCCAGCATTACCAAATGACAACATCAATCGCCCCCAACCCCACCAGTATTCAAATTTGGGAGTATTGAGTATTTGTGCCAAATTTGGTCCAGTGACTGAAAATACATCCTACAGATCAGATATTTATTTTGATTACCATTCATAACAATAGCAAAATAACGAAAATAATATTATGGTTGGGGGTCACCACAACATGAGGACCCCTTAGTACTAAGGGGTCGCGGCATTAGGAAGGTTGAGAATCACTGGTTTAGGGTATATAAACCCTTTTTTCTAGTTCCAACAGGTAGTTCCACTACCTCTGAGGATGCTTGCCATAGATGCAGGCGAAACGTCAGGAGAGAATGCCTCTAGATCATGGCGATACAGCCCAAAAAAACCTACAACAATCCAAAACAAGGTGTGGTTTTGTTTTTGTTTTTTTGATGCAATTATGAATTTGTACATTGACTCATGCAAAAGGAAATGGAACTCTTGATGACTTCACCAAAATTGGGGGCCAGATCCAGGAAATACAATAATAACCATAAATATATATAGATATAGATATATATAATGTGCTTTTTCCAGAGAGTAATAAGTGCTGGCTGCTGAATGACGTGTGATTTTCAAAAGGCCTTATTTTGAACCTTAAACCCTGCCCCAACCTCCTTCCAAGAAGAAGAAGAAAAAGTATTGAAGTTCTTTTATGATTATTATTATTATTTTCCCTGTATACCTGAGCCTGTGCATTTTGCTGCTGATAAATAATGAAAACTTGACAATGCCAGACAATGCCTGTCTGCTTGGAAACCTTTTGGAAGCAGAGGCAGATAAGATTAAGACTTGATGCACTAGAAAATGGTAATGTGAAAAGGATACTTGAGAGCATTTGGATGGAGGAAAGGAAAACATTGGAATGAGCAGTGACTTAAAGCTACGAGGGGCGTTCATTAAAGATTTCCCCTGACCCACTTCCTGTGGACTGAGAGCAATGAAACTTGGCCCAGTTCTGAGTCCTTCTCTCCGTTGGTGACACCTCAGGACACACACTTCTCCCATCTTTGTAAACACCTCCAAAAGCCATGTTGTGACTTCGGAAATCAGAGTCTCATCACCTGAGAAATGCTTGCCCTTCCAAAATAGCTTCCTTTTTGGGAAGAGGTGGAAGTCCGATGGTACGAGGTCGGGCAAATGAGGAGGATGTGGTCAAATTTCAAATTTCAAGAGCATGCTTCTTCCATTTGGGCAACGTGTGAGTTGTGAACTGGTGCCTTGTGTTGCAGAAGGCAGACATCTTTGATGAGCATGCCACATTGTCTCTTGGTTTGGATTTCCTCCTGCCATTTCCACATCAATGAAGCCTAGTATGACCCAGTGATCGTGGTCCCTTTGGCTAGAAAATCCATCAATCCTACTCTGTGCTCGTCCCAAAATCCTGTGAGCATGACCTTGGCTGCCGAGAGTTGGGCATGTACTGTTGCAACCCAGAGCAGGAAACTCAGACAACAATCCACCACACTTGACTTCAGGAAAACAATCCTTTTTTATTGAAGAAAGATGAGTACAAAAATAGAGGAAATTGTTGGGGTTCAGTCTGATCCCGATCTGTGTGAACAGGATTCTCTGATAGTTTTTCAAACTGAGCAAGCTCTCCCTGACTATGACAGTGTGGAATCTGTTGTTGATGCAGAGGTCAGTGGGAATGAAAACGAAACCCAGCAGTTAGAAGATAATGTTTTGGAAGTTAGCTGTGATATCTCCCCACCTGGGCTTGATAATGAGGTCCGAAGAGAACAGATAGTGAGAGATAGATTTGTTTCCCAGTCTGTACGAAGGTCACAGCATATCCAGCAGAAAGAGGCCCAAACAGAAAAGTCAAGCGGCGTTTCTAAGAATAGCTTCTTTGGTTTAAGAGCATCCCTGCCGGGTGTTTCTTTAGGTCAAGCAACGTTCGGGACTGTGGCTGGTCTTGGCAGAATTCCTGTGTTCCATGGCCAGTAATCCAGAGGCTTCTAGTTTCCAAGTTCATGGTTAGTAAAAGGCTAACAGACTCCTGGTTATTGTTTTGTGGCTTTTGAAGTTTTGCTCAAGTTCAGAGATCCTATTGACTACTGTTTTTCTGTGGCGTTTTTACTCTGCATTTACCTTTCTTTTGTAACCAATTTTTCATCAATAAACAAGGTTTGCTTTTCCTACAGTCCAGAGTGGTGGATTTAATCTTATGGTCTTGTTTCTTGAACTGGGATGCAACAGAAATATGCAAGGTAAAAAGCCACAGTAGAAATCAGCAACAAGAAATGTCCACGAACAAGATCAAAAACCCACAGTAATGTTGCAATCCAGAGCAGGGAACGAGGCCCTAAGATAACTATCCACCACACTTGACTGTGAAAAACAATCCTTTTTTATTAAAGAAAAATTGTTACAAAATAAAGGAAAAATGCAAGTCAAAAGCCACAGCAAAATCAGCAAACATGAATTTAAATGGACAAAACAAAACCCAAAGCCACACTGTAAAATACTGGAACCTGTTAGCAATCCACTAACCGTACTTGATATCCTAGAAATCTTTCAAAACCATGGCCAGGGAAACCAGGAGAACTGCCAAGGTCTTCATCAATCTGAAACGATGCCTGAACTGAGAAAGTCAGCCCGGCAGAAGGCACTTAAAGCCGAAGAATTGGTTCCGTGAACCACCCCGCTGCTTTGAAGCTGTTGTTTGTATTTCTTTTAATCGGGAAGACCTTCGCAAGCTGAGTGATTTACTTCTGTCTTGCCAAATCTGGCCCCTTCTGTTATCATTAAAGTTACCAGGTGCAGAAGGGAGTGAAACGTCATGGCTTCCCTCTGAAACATTCTCATGAACACTGGTACTTTCATTTTCCAAATCTACAGAAGTTCCTTCCTCACTAATTTCAGGAACATTGGCATTTTCCAAACCTACAGCAGTTTCTTCCTCACTAATTTCAGGAGCATTGGCATCAAGAGGTACATTTTCATTAGCATCAGTAAATATATTTTCATTAGCATCAGGAGGAACAAACAGAGAATCAGGTTCAAGTTCAAACTCAGGCTGAACCCCAACAAGTAACACTGTTAAATCCTGGAACCTGCTAGCAATCCACTAACCGTACTTGAAGCAACTAGGAAGCCTCTTAGGAATAAGGCCACTGGAATCAAGAGACCTGCCAAGGATGATGCTTGAATCTGGAACAATGCCTGGTCCGAAGATGCATCCAGGCGAGAGGTACTTAAGGCCGAGAAATCTATTACGTGACACACCTGCAGGCTTTGTTTGCATTTCTCTCAGTCTAGCTGACCTTCATAAACTTTGAGATTCTCCCCTGCTCTACCAAATCTGCCCTCTCCTACCCTCATTAGAGAGACCAGGTGTCAGATTCTCTGGAGAGCTAAGACTGGGAGGAAAAAGGAGTGAAAGTTCATCACTTGGCTCTGAAATATTCTCATGGGAATTTGGACTTTCTGAATCTGGAACGATGCCTAGTCTGAAGATGCATCCAGGCGAGAGATACTTAAGGTCGAGAAATCTATTACGTGACACGCCTGCAGGCTTTGTTTGCATTTCTCTCAGTCTAGCTGACCTTCGTAAACTTTGAGATTCTCCCCTGCTCTGCCAAATCTGCCCTCTCCTATCCTCATTAGAGGGACCAGGTGTCAGATTCTCTGGAGAGCTAAGACTGGGAGGAAAAGGGAGTGAAAGTTCATCGCTTGGCTCTGAAATATTCTCATGGGAATTTGGACTTTCACTGTCCAAGGCTGCAGGAGTTTCACTACACAAACCGTCATCTTCTACATTGCCCTCAGAATCAACAACTTCATTAGCATCAGGAAATACAATCAGAGAATCAAGTTCAGGTTCAGGAACCTGTGGCGGTGAGTCAGGATTATCCCATGGATCAGAGTGATGGACCCAACTTTCCTCCTGTGTGCTCAGTCTGTTGACAAAGTCCTCCTGGTTTCCAACATTGTCAAGAAAGCCTGAGAACATTTGACTTGTTCCTGCTTCTGAGCATCCAGGGCAGCCGGGGGACCCAACGAGCAGATACCTTATGCATGTGAAGATGGTCTTGGGTGATTTTTTCCAGACTCCACACTCATCTTGACATTTTGGCCAATGGTTGCACCGAGAATTTTTCAAAATGGCGACCTTCACTTGCTGGTGTGTTCATCAATAGCAGAGCAATGTCACTCTGGAATTGGAGCTGTTTGCACCGAAGTCCGACCACATTGGAATGGACAATGCCAGTTCTTGACTCCATCATCTGATGGGGAATCCTCGCCATCAACTTCTAATTGAACTTCTCCTTTGGTGTGTGGCCTTTCAAGGAAAGGAACTTGATGCTTGCTCTGTCCATTCTCAAACCTCACTCCACTTCAGCACCTGTCACATCAAGACCGTTACCAATTCCGAGTTGTCAATTGGCACGTAACCTATAGAGACTTATATCATGATACATGTGCAGTTTCAGCGTCCCGTGATAAATAGAAGTGGGTCAGGGGAAATCTTTAATGAACGCCTCTCGTAAATTAAACCAATAGGCTTGTTTGATCAAGAAAAAATTTGGTTCTAAACTCGCTTCGTTTCCAGGGTCCGCCAGCATTTCGAATTTCTGAGGACTTCCAAAATTTAAGATTTCAAAATTTCAAAATTTACAAAATTTAGTTAATTACAAATCAATTCGTTGATGGTGGACGCGATTACGCAATGCGCTAAAAACACCTCCAAACGGGACAGGGGGAACTTCTGAAGCATCCCTCTCCCTCTGTTGCTGACTGTTGGTGATAAAACTTTCAACTAACAGAAACCAAATTAAAATAAATTCGGGATGAAATTAAAATACATTAAGTTAGTAAAAATGCAAATTAAAATCACTTAAAATTAATAATAAAATTAATAATAAAATAATAAAATAAAATAATAAAATAAATAATAGAATATCTCCAGGAGGAGGTGGAGGATGGGGAGGAAAGGTAACGCTGGCACCTTTTCTCTCCTTCTTTCCCGTCTTAATAATTACGAAATAATTACGAAATAATTACGAAAATTTGGAAATATTGTTTCGATCCTTAATTACTCTTCACACTATTCCTGCATAGCTCGATATTGGATCGTAAGCTAATTTAAATACGAATTAATAACGACTTTAGAAACTAACGAACACGATCAAACAAGCCTATAAACCAAGTCCTGTTTCACCATTCCTTTCAGCTGAGCTTGATCAAGGTGGCCAATGCCTTTTCTTGGTCATGCCCTTTGGGTTTGTATACGTGCCCATTTGTGTCCCCATTCAAGCAGATATTTCCTTGAATAATGGAGCGTAAGATGGGCATTCTTGTTGTTTGTTTCAAAGCCTTTGTGTCCAATCAGTAAAACCAATTCTTTCCTCACAGAAAAGGTATGAAAAACCACAGTGGTCAAGGTGGCCCGAGCCTTTCTTTGTCCAGACTCTCCTTTCTTGAAATCATAGAATTAGTGGTAATACTTGAACTCTGAGGCCGCTTTGCCATGACTCCGAAGCAATACACTCCTCGGTTTGCAGGTGGAAGGAAGGGGCCTGGTGAGTCTGGTTGGCTTGGTGGCTTGGCTTCAAGATCTCCTAGGAGCCATCTCCATGATGGAGATGCTCCATGATAGAGACCTCTGGTTAAGCCTGGGCACACTTTAATGGGCCCAGCTTAGCTTCCCAATCAGTCGATCTTTGGATGGGGGGATCCCAAACTCCAATGGCTCTTTATCTTTGGTTGTCTAGATCAGATCTTTCCAAACATTTCATGTGGGTGACACCCTTTGTAGACATTTCGCGATATAGTAATTCAGTCTGGCTGGCAAACCGGAGGTTAAACTGGCCTCTTATAAGGGATACGGACACATAGACACAATTGTAATAACAACATGTATCAGGTCACAACATATCTCATGAAAACCTTTTGTTTGTATTTTTAATGTGTGTGTATATATATATATATATATATATATATATATATATATATATACATTAAAAATACATTCTGCTAGGTTGGCAGAAGCTAGGTAATAATACAAATTTCCAAGATTTTGATTATATCTCCTTACATTAGTGCAACACACCTACACATTGCAGCCAATAATAATTTTTTTCCCATGTATATATAGGCATTAGGCAAACATTAAATGTTTTTTCTACAGTGAACAACAATGACATACAATACACAAACAAAGGCAAAGATTTCCCTTTCCATCTCCGGTGTTTGGAGGCAATACTCAACTCTGGCCATGGGGAGGTGCTCTTGTTCCATTTTTCAATGCTGAGTAGTCTGCTGTCTGTAGACCCTCCTGGTAATCATGCCGACATTTTTCCCTTTCCGCTGAGGCTGTACCTATTTATCTACTCACGTTGCATGTTTTCGAACTGCTAGGTTGACAGAAGCTAGGTAATAACACAAATTTCCAAGATTTTGATTGTAACTCCTTACATTAGTGCAACACACCTACACATTGCAGCCAATAATAATTTTTTTCCATACACAAACAAAGGCAAAGGCTTCCTTTTCCATCTCCAGTGTCTGGAGGCGATGCTCAACTTTGGCCATTGGGAGGTGCTCTTGCTCCATTTTTCAGTGTCGAGGAGCCTGTTGTCTGTAGACCCTCCTGGTAATATTACTGGCATTTTCCCTGAGGCGGTACCTATTGATCTACTCACGTTGCATGTTTTCGAACTGGTGGGTTGGCAGAAGCTAGATGATAATATACATTTCCAAGATTTTGGTCACTTCTCCTTACCTACATATTGCAGCCAACACACTAATGTGTCACAAGATACCGTTTGGAAAGCTCTGGTCTAGTTGTTTTGGATTTAAATGCCTTGTTTATATAGGCCCAAATACCTGTATAGCCAAAGGTTGAGGGCCATTGCCATGGCAGGTTTTTCAGGCAGAGCTGTGTGGCCCCAAGTCATTCAGAAATGGGTCTTGAGCCCTTTTTGGAAGTTCTGTTTCTGTCCCAGCTCTACATACGGGCCAGGGCATGTTTAAGGTGGTGTACCATGAGTTTGATGTGTCTTGTGGCTAGCCTTACTGAGCCTTCCACCTCAGGATGCCATGATAGGATCCATGAAGTCCCACCACCTCCATTTCTCAGACCATTCACCCCTTAAAGTTTGGACCACAAAAAAAAGGCAACCAGCGCTTTTCTACTATGTTCAATGTCATTGATTCCCATCCCATTCCATGTTCCACCTGCAGTTGTGTGTCTTGTTTTCTTGCACACCTAAGCAGAGAACCTCTCTGTCCTTGGAAGTCCCGTGGAATCCAACGTCTTGCGCCTCCACGTCTCGGTGGCGACACACCTCCCTTACTGCTACCTCAGTATAACATTGTCATGAGCACCTTTTTCTCGTTCTTGCATTTGCCAAAAACCTAATTCCTGCCTTCGTCCATCTCTTGGCTTGATTTAATTATTCTGTTTCATTGCTTGTGCTCCCTCGATGTTCGGAAGGATCTAATAGAGCACTTTAGGCCCTTGCCATCCTTCTCTAGAACATAACCATCTTCATCTATTGCAAGCCTTCCTTCTTTGCAAACTTTAGTTAGATATGCCTGGGTTGCATCACCTCTGAACCTTTGCTCTCAAGGTCCCAGAGGCATTTTGCACCAGGGGTGCGACAGGAAAGGGGAAACCATGCTGCAAAGCAAGGAATAGGTTGACCATACTTTGGGGAATGTTGTGTGCATCACAACCATAGAGGCAAGAATAGATGAAAGCCAATGAATAGGAGTTCATGGCTCGAGGGCAGTACGTGTGAAAAAGATCTTGGGGTCCTCGTGGACAACAAGTTAAACATGAGCCAACAATGTGATGCGGCGGCAAAGAAAGCCAATGGGATTTTGGCCTCTATAGTGTCTAGATCAGTGTTTCTCAACCTTCCTAATGCCACAACCCCTTAATACAGTTCCTCATGTTGTGGTGACCCACAACCATAAAATTACTTACGTTGCTACTTCATAACTGTAATTTTGCTACTGTTATGAATCGTAATGTAAATATCTGATATGCAGGATGCATTTTCATTCACCGGACCAAAATTGGCAGAAATACTTTATGTGCCCAAATTTGAATATTGATGGGGGTTTTTTGGGTGGGGGGGGGGGGAGGGTTGATTTTGTCATTTGGGAGTTGTAGTTGCTCGGATTTATTGTTCACCTACAATCAAAGAGCATTCTGAACTCCACCAACGATGGAATTAAACCAATCTTGGCACACAGAACTCCCATGACCAACAGAAAATACTAGAAGGGTTTGATGGGCAATGATCTTGAATTTTGGAGTTGTAGTTCACCTACATCCAGAGAGCACTGTGGACTCAAACAATGATGGATCTGGCCAAACTTGGCACAAATACTCAGTATGCCCAAATGTGTACCCTGGTGGAGTTTGGGGGAAAGAGACCTTGACATTATAGAGTTGGAGTTGCTGGGATTTATAGTTCACCTACAATCAAAGAACATTCTGAACCCCACCAATTGGGCCAAACTTCCCACAGATAACCCATGACCAACAAAAAATACTGTGTTTTCCGATGGCCTTTGGTGACCTCTCTTACACCCCCTCGCGACCCCTCCAGGGGTCCCGACCCCCAGGTTGAGAAATGCTGGTCTAGATCCACGGAAGGCATGCTCCCCATGCTCCATTCTGCCTTGGTTAGACCACACCAGGAATATTGTGTCCAATTCTGGGCACCACAATTGAAAGGAGATGTTGACAAGCTGGAATATGTTCAGAGAAAGAGGACGACTCAAATAATCAAGGGTCTGGAGGACAAGCCCTATGAGGAGCGGCTAAAAGAGTTGGGCATGTTTAGCCTGAAGAAGAAAAGGCTGAGAGGAGATATGATAGTCATGTATAAATATGTGAGAGGAAGCCACAGGGAGGAGGAGGGAGCAAGCTTGTTTTCTGCTTCCTTGGAGACTAGGACGCAATGGAATAATGGCTTCAAAGTAATGGCTTTTAAACAAAGGCTGGTTGGCTATCTGTTGGGAGGGCTTCATGTTCCTGCCTGGCAGAATTTTGGCCTCTAGGGGGTTGGGCTTGATGGCTCTTGGGGCCTCTTCCAACTCTATGGGCACTTCCAGACAGCACTAAATCACAAGTTTTAGTGAGGGGCAAAAAATTCCAGAACTTCAGAGGAGCTCCATATACAGATCTGTTGATCCCAGGATTTCTGCATTGGTGTTGGGAATAGCATTGGAGTTCAGCCTCTGATTGTGTTGGGGTCCTTGTGGACAACAAGTTAAACATGAGCCAACAATGTGATGTGGCAGCAAAAATAGCCAATGGGATTTTGGCCTGCATCAATAGGAGCCTAGTGTCTAGATCTAGGGAAGTCCTGCTCCCCATGCTCTATTCCGCTTTGGGTTAGACCACACCTGGAATATTGTGTCCAGTTCTGGGCACCACAGTTGAAGGGAGATGTTGACATGTTGGAATGTGTCCAGAGAAAGAGGGCGACTAAAATGATCAAGGGTCTGGAGAACAAGCCCTATGAGGAGCGGCTTAACGAGCTGGGCATGTTTCATAGAATCATAGAATCAAAGAGTTGGAAGAGACCTCATGGGCCATCCAGTCCAACCCTCTGCCAAGAAGCAGGAATATTACATTCAAATCACCCCTGACAGATGACCATCACCATTTTGAGCTGAATATGCAGATATTGCATGTCTGTGTCCGAGTATTGAAGCTTTGCCAGCGGAAGGATTGCTAGATCAGCAGACACTGTGTTCAGAGATCTGGATTCTGCAAGCTTTCAGTTACAACAGAAAACTAAGTTTACTAAGTACATCTATACACATCTATTCACAGCAAGCAAAAGACAGGAACTACTAGGCAAAAACAACAGTCTCTGAACATCTGCTTATCTGACTTCTGGCTGAGACCAGATCCTCCCTCTTCTTCCCAGCCAGAGAACACGTTATCTCATTTCTGTCAAGGTTACAGTTTCACAGCCTCAGCACTATGTTTTCTTAATACACAAAAGAGCAGGATAGGATCCATCTTGAAATACATCTTGATCCATCTTGAATTACATAGAAACACACTGAAAAACACACATACATAACTAAATAACCCTCACAGTCTGTATGTCCCTGCAATTGGAAATCAAGGGATTTTTTTAATCTGTGTTTGTTCCTGAGTTTTAGATACTTGTTCCTGATTGGTCGGTTCCTAAAAAGAAGGTGACACTTGAGTAGAAGGCAAAAACTTTGCTTGTGTGCCAGAAAGTTTATGAAACATGTGGAGGGCACATTTTCTCTGGTCTGCACATAGAATGGAACTTTTGTGGTGATCTGCATAACTGAATCGCTGCATATTCGCATTGCGTGGGTTTAAAAATAACTGCCGGTTTCTGGTGGAAGTCCCACACTTGGGAGCCTCTAAATCTTGGAACAAAGCATCACGTCTGCACTCCAGAACAGGGATAGCCCTCTGACTTTAAAACACCACACGTTGAGTAGGAAAAACTATCCTTTTTATGGGACATAAGTAAAAACAGCAAAGTAGAAAAACACTTTAAGGCAATAGATAAATCCAATTAGGTTAGAAGATAAGCAGAAACAAATTACTCCAAGGTATGGTTCAGCAAAGTTCAGAAACAAAGTCCAGACTTCTGTAATAAAATCCAAAGAGACAGGAAAACATTGATAAAAGGCATGAATAGGTAATCACAAGAGTCAAAGAGTCAAACCGTTCAGCAAGAAACCTTAAACATGAATCTTCCAGGCAAGGATTTCATAAGACGAGAACTTAGCAGGGATCTGAAATGAAGCTTCATCTGACTATATTTCCCATGGTTGGTACTTTATATCCTCTGGTTAAGACTCAGAAATTGGTTTTGTTTTTCCTGAATGCCTCTCATCCTTATCTGACAAAGCCTGGCCGAACGCCGAAGGCTTTGGCCAAGCTGTCTATTTTGGCTAAATTCCACCCGCCTGTCTATATGCTCATTATTTTCTCCAGGTGCCGAGTTGTTTTCAAGCCCCAAATCCTGGGAACTCTCAATTCAGGGAGTAAACCATCATCCCTATACCCTGTAGGAACATTCTCATGGGAAACTACACTTTGAACCGGTGTCTCTATGTCATTCTCTGCATTAATATCATTGACCAAACTATCATTCCCCACATCTAAAGCACCTTTATCTTAGAATCATAGAATCAAAGAGTTGGAAGAGCCCTCCTGGGCCATCCACTCCAACCCCATTCTGCCAAGAAGCAGGAATATTGCATTCAAATCACCCACGACAGATGGCCATCCCGCATCTGTTTAAAAGCTTCCAAAGAAGGAGCCTCCACCACACTCCGGGGCAGAGAGTTCCACTGTTGAACAGCTCTCACAGTCAGGAAGTTCTTCCTCATGTTCAGATGGAATCTCCTCTCTTGTAGTTTGAAGCCATTGTTCCATTGTGTCCTAGTCTCCAGGGAAGCAGAAAACAAGCTTGCTCCCTCCTCCCTGTGGTTTCCTCTCACATCTTTATACATGGCTATCGAATCTCCTCTCAGCCTTCTCTTCTTCAGGCTAAACATTCCCAGTTCCTTAAGCCGCTCCTCATAGGGCTTGTTCTCCAGACCCTTGATCATTTTAGTTGCCCTCCTCTGGACACATTCCAGCTTGTCAATATCTCTCTTGAATTGTGGTGCCCAGAATTGGACACAGTATTCCAGGTGTGGTCTAACCAAAGCGGAATAGAGCATGGGGAGCATTACTTCCCTAGATCTAGACACTAGGCTCCTCTTGATGCAGGCCAAAATCCCATTGGGTTTTTTTGCCGCCACATTACAGTGTTGGCTCATGTTTAACTTGTCCACAAGGACTCCAACACAATCAGAGGCTGAACTCCAATGCTATTCCCAACACCAAGGCAGAAATCCTGGGATCCACAGATCTGTATGTGGACCTTGTAGTTCCGGGATTTTTTGTTCCTCACTAAAACCCGTGATTTAGTGCTGTCTGGAAGTGCCCATAGAGTTGGAAGAATCATAGAATCAAAGAGTTGGAAGAGACCTCATGGGCCTTCCAGTCCAACCCCATTCTGCCAAGAAGCAGGAATATTGCATTCAAATCACCCCCGACAGATGGCCATCCAGCCTCTGTATTGTCGAAGGCTTTCATGGCCGGAATCCATGGGTTGTTGTAGGTTTTTCCGCGCTATATGGCCATGTTCTGGAGGCAATTTTTCTCCTGGCGTTTCGCCTGCATCTATGGCAAGCATCCTCAGACCTCATTACCTCTGAGGATGCTTGCCATATATGCATGCGAAACGTCAGGAGAAAAATTGCCTCCAGAACATGGCTATATAGCATGGAAAAACCTACAACAACCCATCCAGCCTCTGTTTAAAAGCTTCCAAAGAAGGAGCCTCCACCAGACTCCGGGGCAGAGAGTTCCACTGCTGAACGACTCTCACATTCAGGAAGTTCTTCCTCATGTTCAGATGGAAAGGAAGCATGGAAGCAAGGAAGAGGCCCCAAGGGCCATCTAGCCCAACCACCTTCTACCAGGCAGGAACGTGAAGCCCTCCCAACAGATAGCCATCCAGCCTTGGTTTAAAACCCTCTAGAGAAGGAAAGACAACTGGACTCTCAAGCAGCGTATTCCACAGCCAAGCAACTCTTGGAAGTGTGTAAGATGTTCAAAATGGCTGGAGATAGGCATCTAAGAGCGGGAATAAGGTTGAAGCATGAACACATGCGCCTTCCTCTTGGGCTTATTGGACATAAGTAAAAACAGCAAAGTAGAAAAACACTTTAAGGCAATAGATAAATCCAATTAGGTTAGAAGATAAGCAGAAACAAATTCCTCCAAGGTATGGTTCAGCAAAGTTCAGAAACAAAGTCCAGACTTATGTAATAAAATCCAAAGAGACAGGAAAACATTGATAAAAGGCATGAATAGGTAATCACATGAGTCAAAGAGTCAAACCGTTCAGCAAGAAACCTCAAACATGAATCTTCCAGGCAAGGATTTCATAAGACGAGAACTTAGCAGGGATCTGAAACGATGCTTCATCTGACTGTATTTCCCATGGTTGGAACTTTATATCCCCTTGTTAAGTCTCAGAAATTAGTTTTGTTTTCCCTGAATGCCTCTCATCCTTATCTGACAAAGCCTGGCCGAACACTGAAAGCCTTGGCCAAGCTGTCTATTTTGGCTAATTTCCACCCGCCTGTCTATATGCTCATTAGTTTCTCCTGGTGCCGAGTTGTTTTCAAGCCCCAAATCCTGGGAACTCTCTGGGAGCAATTCAGGGAGTAAACCATCATCCCTATACCCTGTAGGAACATTCTCATGGGAAACTACACTTTGAACAGGTGCCTCTCTGTCATTCTCTGCATCAATATCACTGACCAAACTATCATTCCCCACATCTAAAGCACCTTTATCTTAGAATCATAGAATCAAAGAGTTGGGAGAGACCTCATAGGCCATCCAGTCCGGTGGTCAAAATCCCCACTAAATTGTGTTGTCAGAAATTTCCGCACAACAAGCTGAGCTCCCTCTTGCAAAATGGCTCACCCATGTTGGCTGCTTCATCCACCCACCTCGCCTCCATCCATTTCTGTTGCACCGTTGATGCGTTGATACCTGAACCAGTATGGAGGGAACCAAGCCTGGGAGCTGGAGTGTGGGTTAGGATTTTACCATCTGAATGAATGTTGACGTTCTAGGTTCCCCACAATGTGAATGCCTTTCCTTTCCTGGCGACTCTTGTGTCAGCAGGATGAGGAATCCCTTTTTGGAATTTAATCTGGATTTTAAAGCCCAGGTGCCGTAATAATAATAATAATAATAATAATAATAATTATTATTATTATTATTATTATTATTATTCACTCCATTTATATTCCACCCTTCTCCCCTAAGTGTTTCTCAACCTTCCTAATGTCACGACCCCTCAATACAGTTCCTCATGTTGTGGATAGGATTTATAGTTCATCTACAATCAAAGTGTAAGACTGTAGGTTTCATATAGCAATATTAAATGATCACTCACAAGCCGGTTTTGCTTGGAAATGAATATATTGCTTGTATCTCTGCAGCAAAGGAAGACACTACTGACTTTCCCCACCACCACTTCCTTTTATACACCTTTCCTGCCCATCTCCCTCCTCTTCTCAGTTTCCTTATTAGAACTTGTTGCTTCACAAGTTCCAATACAAGGTTTCCAGCGCCCTCCTCAAAATGTCACAGAGAGAAAACTGAGGCACACAGGATGATTCAGTCAGGATGTCACGGAGGGAATTTGTGATGTCTTCATGCCATCAGAAATTGACTCCTGACACAAAGAGCATTCTGAACTCCACCAGTGATGGAATTGAACCAAACTTGGCACACAGAACTCCCATGATCAACAGAAAATACTGGAAGGGTTTGACGGGCATTGACTTTGGGTTTTGGAGCTGTAGTTCACCTACATCCAGAGAGCACTGTGGACCTTGACATTTGGGAGTTGTAGTCTTGGGAGTTTTTTTAGTTTACCTACAATCAAAGAGCACTCTGAACCCAGCTCACAATGGATCTGCACCAAACTTGGCACACTACCTACATGGCCAACTTTGTGGGGTTAGTGGGGGGGGGGGCTGTTTTTGAATTCTGGCAGTTGTAGTTCACCAACACCAAAAAGGAAGAGAAGGACAGGGGGAGAGATCTTCAGCCTTCTCTGCTAAAAGGGTTCCTAAGACCATCAGAAGTATGTGTTTTCTGATGGTCTTTGTTGTTGTTGTTGTTGTTGTTATTATTATTAGTATGTGTTTTCTGATGGTCTTTGTTGTTGTTGTTATTATTATTATTATTATTATTATTATTTGGCGACCTCTCAGAAACCCCCTCACAACACCCCCAGGGATCCTGAAACCCCAGGTTGAGAAATACTGACTTACATACATAGGCAGATATTCAATGCTTTTACAATTGTATACAATGAGGCACACAAACAAAGGCACTGGCTTCTCCTTTCATTTCCAGATCCCAACTCTCAGGTTGAGAAACACTGATTTACACACATAGGCAAACATTCAACGTCTTTACAATAATATACAATGAGACAGACAAACACAAACAAAGGCAGGGGCTTCTCCTTTCATTTCCAGATCCCAACCCCCAGGTTGAGAAACACTGATTTACACACATAGGCAAACATTCAATGTCTTTACAATCGTATACAATGAGACAGACAAACACAAACAAAGGCAGGGGCTTCTCCTTTCATTTCCAGATCCCAACCCCCAGGTTGAGAAACACTGATTTACACACATAAGCAAACATTCAGTGCCTTTACAATTGTACACAATGAGACAGACAAACAAATGCAGGGGCTTCTCCTTTCATTTCCGGATCCCAACCCCCAGGTTGAGAAACACTGATTTACACACATAGGCAAACATTCAATGCCTTTACAATCATATACAATGAGACACACAAACACAAACAAAGGCAGGGGCTTCTCCTTTCATTTCTGGATCCTGACGCCCAGGTTGAGAAACACTGATTTACACAAATAGATAAACATTCAATATCTTTACAGTCATATACAATGAGACAGACAAACACAAACAAAGGCAGGGGCTTCTCCTTTCATTTCCGGGTCCTGACTCCCAAGTTGAGAAACGCTGATTTACACACACAGGCAAACATTCAATGCCTTTCCAATTGTATACAATGAGACAGACAAACACAAACAAAGGCAGGAGCTTCTCCTTTCATTTCTGGATCCCGACGCCCAGGTTGTGAAACACTGATTTACACACATAGGAAAACATTCAATGTCTTTACAATCATATACAATGAGACAGACAAATACAAACAAAGGCAAGGGCTTCTCCTTTCATTTCTGGATCCCAACTCTCAGGTTGAGAAACACTGATTTACACACATAGGCAAACATTCAATGTCTTTACAATCATATATAATGAGACAGACAAACACAAACAAAGGCAGAGGCTTCTCCTTTCATTTCCGGCTTCTGGAGGCAATGCTCGTCTCTGGCTCTGGGGAGGTGCGTTTCTCCATTTTCAAGCCGAGAAGCCTGAATTGTCACTTCCTGGTCATGTGGCTGGCAAGATTGCTTGGAGCATCTCTTTGCCTTTTCCCTATTTATCTACTCACATTTGCATGTTTTCGAACTGCTAGGTTGGCTGGAGCTGGAGCTGACAGGAGCTAACCCTATCTCGCGGATTCCAACCTTCAGGTCAACAGTTCAACAGCACAAAGATTTATCCCATTTGGCCACCACGTCTCCATATCTACTTTGGCGATATTTGTTTGTATTTATTTAAAATATTTATATTCCTCCCTTCTCACCCCACAGGGGACTCAGAGGACAAACAGAGGCAGCCCTAGGTAATTTTCAACAGTAAGCAAACAGTATTTTGGTGCCCCCCCCCCCCCCAACCAATCACTGATATATATTTTCTGTTCGTCGTAGGAGTTCTGTGTGCCATATTTGGTTCAATTCCATCATTGGTGGAGTTCAGAATGCTCTTTGATTGTAGGTGAACTATACATCCCAGTAACTACTAGGGCTGGGCGGTTTCGTTCGTTAATTTCGTAATTCGTTATTAATTCGTATTTAAATTAGCTTACGATCCGATATTGAGCCATTTTGGAATAGTGTGAGGAGCAAATTAGATTCGAAACAATTTTTTCAATTTATTTCGTAATTACTTTGTTATTATTTCGAAATTATTTCGTAATATTTTCGTAATTATTTCGTAATTATTTTCGCATGTCTGGTGCAAGTTTTATAGTTGTTGTTTGTTTTATCACACCAACAGTCAACAACAGAGGGAGAGGGAAGCTTCAGAAGTTCCCCCTGTCCCATTTGGAGGTTTTTTTTAGCATATTGCGCAATCGCGTTCGCCATTAACGAATCGATTCGAAATTAACGAAATTTCGTAAATAACAAAACTTTGAAATCTCAAAATTTCGGAAGTATTTAGAATTTGGAAACGCTAGCGCTCCCTGGAAACGAATCGAGTTTAGAAACAATTTTTTCCGTGGTTACCCAGCCCTACTAACTACAACTCACATATGTCAAGGTCTATTTTCCCCCAAGAGTGGTTCAAGAGCACTCCCAGGCAAAATCAACTATACTGCTAATGCTTACTTTGCGTAATGGTTGAGCCACCCCTGATGACAAACATTCAATGCCATAGACACACAACATATATCGACAGACACTCAGAGGCTCAGTTTTTTTCCTGAGGGTATTCTGGCCACCAGGGGAGCTGTCACTTCACCGTCCATTTGTGACAGTGATGAACTTCTTCCTCATTCTTTGCATGCTTGCTGGAGATTTTTATGGCCTCGTAAATTAGATAAATTAGCCTCCCCACATAAGTGGTACCTAAATTTCCTACTTGGTAGATGCAACTATCTTTCAACGAGCTACACAAATTGTTTGGAAGCTCACTCCGACCCGGGCTGGCTTTGAACTCATGATCTTTCGGTCATGATGATGCTGACTCCCAGCCAGCTGCGCCACAGTCCCGGTGCTCGATAGGGGAGCTCCTTCCAAATTCAGATTAGAAAACAGAGCGGATTAACCAACCCACCTCTAAAGACCTGAATATTTCACAATCAGAGGCGGTCAATAGTAAGCAAATAGTATTTTGCCCCCCCCCCCCCCAACCAATTATTGATATATATTGTCCGTCGTGGGAGTTCTGTGTGCCATATTTGGTTCAATTCCATCATTGGTGGAGTTCAGCATGCTCTTTGATTGTAGGTGAACTATACATCCCAGTAACTACAACTCACATATGTCAAGGTCTATTTTCCCCCAAGAGCGCTTCAAGAGCACCCCTGGGCAAAATCAACTATACTGCGAATGCTTACTTTGCGTAATGGTTGAGCCGCCCCTGTTCACGATGCAAAAACAATGGGCTGGGGAGGATTCAAACGAAGTACCTTTGGTTAAAGCAAGGCATTTTCTAAACACACACAAATATCTGTATCTCAGGTAAATAAGCGACGCTGATGACAATGGAGTAACAGCCATTGGAGGGAGGGATGGTGGGTGGGGAAATAAACACTGGATCCCAAGCAAAGGTTAGGCGACGAGAGAGATCTGGACAAGCGAGGCAAGTGCGTAGGACCCTTCTTGTGGACGAGCGAGAGAAAGAAACCTTTCCGTTGATTGTTGTTGCTATCACTGCCCTTCTAGAGATAGGCTGACGGACACTTTACGAAGCACAAAAAAGGGGGTGTTATTTAGAAAACTGTGAAATAGGTCAGGAATTCCCAGTTCAACTCTTTCGGTCTTTTACTCCCGTTTGAGGAAGCAGGGTAGAAACCTAAGGAGATACTTGGCTTCACGTCCGTCGGCTTCGTGCCGCGGGCGCGTTTTCTTTCTTTTCCGATCCCGAAAATACGAAAACACTGCTGCCAGCGGAGATTTGAATGTATTTACTCCTCCTTTAAGTTGACTTCCATAGAATCAGGGGCACCTCTCCGGTCAGTTGCTACTGTTTTATGGTGCTAAAGATCAAGCGATGGTCCCCTTTGCGCATTGCGGCAAACCCTCTGCGGCCCTTGAAATGAATGTAACATATCCAGTTCTGTTTTAACAGTGTACACTGCGGATTTTAACATGTTCGGGGATAATTTGCCTTTTTGGTTTTCGGTTTCGTTTCGTTTTTCTTTTAGAACAAGCTTTATAAATATTCTGTAGAGTCGATTGAAGTATAATTCTTAAGGATCGCTCTTGAGACGCCTACAAAATCTTGTATATTTTTAAGTGTGCCAATTTGTAAAATATTTTGTAAGTGTATATTTTTCTTAGGAAAGTGCTGTGAAGTGTTTGTATGTGTGAGGTTTCTGCCTTTTCGGTGCCCGTCCTCTCCGGGTGCGAGCAAAAGGATGTATACTTTCAAAAAAAAAAAAGAAATTAAAGGGTTTCTGGTTTTAAAAACCAAAATACAAAGACAAAAAAATTTAAAACTTTTTTTTGGTTGGGAATTTTGTAATAAAAAAAAACAAGACATGTTGTGAAAGAGTGTAGTGATAATTGTGTAAAGGAAACTGGACAAAAATTTGTGAGCGCTTTGCTGTTTTATAGATCCTCTTGTAAATTATTCTTGTAATATTTTTTGTTTTCGTTGTTCTTGTTGCAAAAGGTTTTAAATATTTGTGACTGACTCTGTACGGTGAAAACGTCGATCTTGTTAACTTGCTGAGTTTTGTTATATTGTTTATGGAATAAATAAAAATAAAAAATCTCATTTTAAGACGATGTATACAAGGAAATTAAACACTTACTTATTGAATAACAGATGCAGTGGTGATGTCGCACCTCAGAGTAGATTCACCTTGCTGAAAAACACCAAACTGGGTAAGGTCAGGAATATGAGGGGAAATACATGTGGAAATATAGGAATCACAAGAAATTCATATCAGACACCGCCCTCCCTATCCCATCCACCAGAGAAATTGATTAAAGTTATGATTTCAGCAAAACATGAGTCCATAGTTCATTCAGGGGAAATTCATAGGTAAACAATAGGGCTGGGCGGTTTCGTTTCGTTAATTCGTAATTCGTTAATAATTCGTTAATTTTTTTAATTACAAAACGATAACGAACCATTCTGGAGCAATTTTTTTAAAAAACAAATTTTTAAACACGTTTTGTAAATGCTTCGTATTTCGTTATTGTATTCGTTTCGTTATTGTTCTGAGGTCGTTTCGTTATTATTTCCGCATGTCTGGGGCAAGTTTTTTGTTTAATTAGTGAAAAAAAATTATAATATCACACCAACAGTCAACAACAGAAGGAGAGGGAAGCTTCAGAAGTTTTTGGAGGTTTTTTAGCGTATTTCGCGGTCGCGTCCGCCATTAACGAATCGATTCGTTATTGTTTCGGAAATCGATTCGTTAATGTTTTGTAATTTTTTTTCACATTTACGAAATTTCGTAAATATCGAACTTTTTAAAAGGAAAATTTTGTAATTATTTTAAATAACGAAACGCAAAACCCCCCAAAAAACGAATCGATTTTAGAAACAAATTTTTCCGTTGTTACCCAGGCCTAGTAAACAAGTCCTTTGAAGTCCAAAATACTTGGCAGAGAGTCCAGAGTCACAAAAAGGAGTTTAGGGATGTCCACTGAGCCAAAGGATGGGGTCCTGCAGCGCTGATTTCGAAGCTAGTCCTTGGTCCTTGGGAAACTATAAGTTACTATCTCTTATGGGGGGGGTCATGTTTGACTTCACTTTCTTGGGCAAACTTGATGGTGACATCTGTGCTCTTAAAGAGGATGGCCCCTTTCTAATTGGCCTAGTATGGCAATGACTGCACCCCAATATGGCTTTTGTAGGTCAACGTGTATTTGTATGTTTTTTAAGAACTTCGGCTTACTATTTAGTTTCCCTCCCCAGCTGAGCAGTGGATAATTCCCTCTTGAATTCAGGTTCGGAGGCAACAGCAAACCTCCCACCCAGAACAGCCGAGCACCAACATTTTCCAGGAAGGATTAAATTCAACATCTATTCCGTATCCCGTTTTCCATTATGAGATTACCTCTGCTTAAAGGCTACTCAGCTGTACCTTGACTGAAAGCCACCTTAATACCTATTCTAATAATCCTGGCCTTGGTGACAGGAGAAATGGTTTGCTTCTACGCTCTGCCTACCAAAGAGAATGCCGTTATTTAAATGCCTAGCAAACGAGATGCGGAAAATCACCTTTCCTTGCTCTCCAACTGGAGCCTAACCACGCTTGTCTGCAACACAAAGGAGCGGCAAGGAGCAAAAGGCAGGGCCAGGTGTACAAAAGCTTGGAATTCGACTCCTATATAGGGAGCATTTCAGCCTGGGCAACCTGGGAACAGTCTCTCAGTGGTTATACTGGGGAAGCAGGGACTGGGATGCTACGAGGGTTGAATGAAAAGTAATGCCTCCACCCTCGTAACTCCTCAACAGATGGTAGTACTGGTATACAGCAGGTACTGGGTTGTTCAGTAGACTCTCCTCTACAGTTCCATTTTGGTGGGAAGCCTTAGCATTTAATGGTTGTTGTAGCGAGGGAAGGAGGCTATTTCTTTATTTAAGAAAAACCTCTTTGCTCTTATAATGATTCAGTTTCTTCTTTTATATTAGCTGGGACTTTCTGTGTGTTGTTTAACCTTTGTACAGACAATTATTTATATTTATTTATTATTTAAACTTATATGCCGCCACTCCCCTGGGGCTCGGAGCGGCTTACAAGAATAGCTAAAATCTAACAAAATTTAAAAGCAATTAAAAACAATTTAAAAACAACACTATCAAACATTAAAAGCCTGTCGAAACAGGTATGTCTTACAATGAGACACTCTTCTGTATAACAAAGTAACACAGTTTATTTATAACTTCTGGCTTCAACGCTTGTGGTTACATTTGTGTTTTGTTGCAATCTTGAGGCTTACAGTCAGTTTCATATACTTGGTTTACTTTTCTGAAATAGACTTTCAATGTTTCACATTCACAAATATGTTACTTGCTTTACACACTCTTGACTGAAATTATTTTCTGACTAAAGCACCACTGGCTTTCTTTATGTTCCTAAAACTTAAGTTCTATTTAACTAACTGTTTCTCTATATCAGTAGTCTTTAACACATCTTCATAACTGCTTATTTCTAGCAGGATTTCCTAACTCTTTTCTCTCACAGACGCTCCTAACTGTCTCTCACAAACAGGAATCCCTAACTACCTCACAAACAGCAATTCCTAACTCACTCTTTTGACTCTCTAACTGCCTATCTTTAAACTTTGGCTCCACCCCTTTGGAATGTTTAGCTCTGCTCTTCCCAACTGTCATTTTGGCCTAGCAACCACTTCAAATCCTGGGCCTACGCTAATCTGCATATGACCAATCAGCTTCCATATGCAAATGAATCCTATCTCTGCTGTTGCTACCCTGTCTATGCCTATTCTTCCCTATCTGCCATATGTAAACATAGAGCTATACACCAAAAATTTAACATAGAGTACCAATTTCACTACAGTTATGTTGTTAAAGTGTGAAGTATGGAACCCTGTGCAGATGGTCAGTCAATGCGACTTAAGTTCAGTCATTGAATACTTGGCAGCAGAAGGTGTCAACTCAGCATCTTTAAACTTACTCACCCAACGACACACAGTACTCACATCAACACAATCACCATAAACAGCTTGCATTCTCTGATGAATTTCCTTAGGCTGTTAGGAATTGTGGGAGTTGAAGTCCAAAACACCCAGAGGGCCCAAGTTGGCCCATGCCTGGTCTACACTGACTATATAATGCAGTTCCAAACGGCATTGTGCAGCAGCATATATAGGGCCCCAAGGGCCTCCCGGTGGCGCAGCAAGTTAAAGCGCTGAGCTGCTGAACTTGGTGACCGAAGGGTCACCGGTTTGAATCCAGGGAGCTAGGTGAGCTCCCGCTGTTAGCCCCAGCTTCAGCCAACCTAGCAGTTTGAAAGCATGCAAATGTGAGTAAATCAATAGGTACTGCTCCGGTGGGAAGGTAGCAGCACTCCATGCAGTCATGCTGACCATATGACCTTGGAGGTGTCTATGGACAACGCTGGCTCTTCAGCTTAGAATGGAGATGAGCAGCAACCCCCAGAGTTGAACACGACTGGACTTTATGTCAGGGGAAAATCCTTTACCTTTACCTATATAGGTGTTGCACTCCAGGACAGGAAAAGCTCTCTGACTTCATTATTTATTTATTTATTTATTTACCATATTTATATACCGCCTTTCTCAGCCTGAAGGCGACTAGGCAGTTTACAATCTGCATAATTCAATGCCCCCAACAACACACCGTTGGATGGAAAACAATCCTTTTATTGGAGATAATAAAAAAGCAATAAAGTAAAAAAGCACTTCTAAAAAATAGGTAAATCCAATTAGGTAGGAAGATAAGCAGGAGCAAAGTAGTCCAGGGTAAAAGTCCAGTAAAGTCCATAAAAACGAAGTCAAAACTTCCCAAATAAAATGCAAGAAATCAGGAAACATGAATCCAAGGCATAATATAAAAGCATAGATCAAAACTATGAAACAAAGGCACATAAAATTTTCCAAGCAAAGTTTCCATGAACAAGGACAAGATCTTGACTTGATTCCAATTGATGCTTCATCTGACTACATATCCTGTACTTGGGACTTTTATCTCCTCGTTAGCTATGTCTCTAGCACTCAGAAATTGGTTTCGCTTTAGCTGAGAATTTCTTATCATTTTCTCTGGGAGCCTGGCATCCTGCCGAAGCAGTGTTCGGCTCCCCTGTTTTGACTGATCTCCTCCCTTCTATCCATTTGCTCATTGATTTCTGCAGTTGGGCCAAATGCCAAGCTGTTTTCATGTTCCCTATCATGGGAACTCTCTGGTAACAATTCAGAAAGCATACCATCATCCCCACACCTCTCAGGGACATTCTCATTGCTATAGAGCTGGAATTTAGGGGTCTTTGCCAGGAGGCAGAGACCAATCAGACTCCTTAAAGAGTTTGTTACCCTGGTGAGACAGAGAGAAGCACCCAATCCCTGATTTTTCCCAATAAAAGGTCTCACCAAGTGGAAGGAAGTGCCACCGAGGGTTATTAGCGATTCAGCTGAAAAGGATGCAGAGCGGCAATCATTCGCCAAGCAGAGCATGTGGTTACAGAAGTAAATGCGATTTTTATAGAAAATACAGAGTTGTGAGTTTCAAAATTCCCACTCCTCCCTCCCACCCAGCTCGAAGGGGATTGGCTGATGTGCAAACAGCTGGGAGGAGGCTTGGCCGTCCCCCATGCATCAGGGCCAATCACAGGGCTTTCACAGGGCGCCAGAGCCTATCAGGAGGCTCCTGCTGTCTCGACGCTCCAGCGAATCAGAAGGGAGGGAGGCGGGATGAAGGGAGACAATGCATTCTGGAGTGGATTATGGAGTTTTAATGTCCTTAGGCTTATCGAGTCTGGGGATCGGCCTTCCAGAGAAGCCACTTTATTGTCCTGAGATGAGTCTGTGATAAGCATTGATGGCTTAATCCGGGTTTTCCTCTTACAATCAGATAGGGCACAAAGGGGAAACTTTTGTGAATGTTCTTAGTGGAAAGATTTGAAAGAAAAACGGCTTGGAGGAAAAGAGGACTTTCCTAAGGTCACATTCCCCCCATTGTTTTATGATTAAAAAGTCTGCCAAACGGAAATCCTAATGGTGGCCCAACTCCGAAGTCAAAAGGATTTCCTTTACTATTGTCCATGCAAAAAATGTCCAAAGATAAGGGTCTTTTCATGATCGCTGATTGCTTTTCCAGAGGCAGGGCAGCTTCCTTGTAGATTTCCCCCAAGGAGATGGGAAGGGGTCAAAAGGGTCAGGGCAAGGTCAAATACATGAAGGGAAATATAGAAATACAGGAGAAAATATGAAAATATGGAAATCATAACACAGAGAGTAAACCCAACTCCCTTCCCCCAGTGTCCATAGTTCATATTATTCATAGGAAGGTCCATAAATTTATTTATTTATTTATTTATTTATTTATTTATTTATTTACTGCATTTGTTGACCGCCGTTCTCAGCCCTAGGGTGACTCACGGCGGTGTACAACATATAAAAAGACAATTTACAATAAAAGCAATATCATAAACAACAATAACAACATCACTATTAATAATACCATTACTCTAAATCATTCGCGACGTCTCATCATAGAATCACAATCCAATCTCGTTATCCATATTCCGTTCCAATCATCATTGCCAATTTGTTGTAGCACTTAGTCAAACGCCTTCTCAAACAACCACGTCTTTAGGCTCTTGCGGAATGTCATAAGGGAGGGCGCCTGTCTGATGTCTACAGGGAGGGTGTTCCACAGCCGGGGGGCCACCACCGAGAAGGCCCTATCCCTCGTCCCCACCAGGCGTGCCTGTGAGGCAGGCGGGATCGAGAGAAGGGCCTCCCCAGACGATCTCAAGGTCCTCGTGGGCTCATAGGCCGAGATGTGGTCAGACAGGTATTTTGGGCCGGAACCGTTTAGGGCTTTGTAGGCCAACACCAGCACCTTGAATTGGGCCCGGTAGCAGATCGGCAGCCAGTGGAGCTGGGACAACAAGGGTGTTGTGTGCTCCCTGTGTCCCGCTCCTGTTAGTAACATGGCTGCCGCACGCTGGACTAGCTGGAGCTTCCGGGCCGTCTTCAAGGGCAGCCCCACGTAGAGAGCGTTGCAGTAGTCAAGGCAGGATGTGACCAGAGCGTGTACTACCGTGGCCAAGTCAGACTTCCCAAGGTACGGGCGCAGCTGGCGCACGAGCCTGAGCTGTGTGAATGCTCCCCTGGTCACCGCTGAAACCTGGGGGTCCAGGCTCAACGATGAATCCAGGATCACACCCAAGCTGCGAACCTGCGCCTTCAAGGGGAGTGTGACCCCATCCAGCACAGGCTGTAACCCTATACCCTGTTCGGCCTTGCGACTGACCAGGAGTGCCTCTGTCTTGTCTGGATTCAATTTCAAATTGTTCGCCCTCATCCAGACCATTACAGCGGCCAGGCACCGGTTCAGGACCTCGACAGCCTCCTTAGTAGCAGGTGGAAAGGAGTGACAGAGTTGGACATCATCTGCGTACAGGTGACACCGCACCCCGAAACTCCGGATGATCTCACCCAGCGGCTTCATGTAGATGTTAAACAACATGGGGGACAGTATAGAGCCCTGTGGAACCCCACAAGTCAAAGGCTGTGGCGTTGAACAGGTGTCCCCCAATAACACCTTCTGGGTGCGGCCCTCCAGAAATGACCAGAGCCACTGCAGAACAGTGCCCCCGAGGCCCATTTCTGCAAGACGCCCCAGAAGGATACCGTGGTTGACGGTATCGAAGGCCGCTGAGATGGGAAAATATATCCATGAGGGGGAAAGAGAGTCCCTTGTTTGTGAGATGGGGGACCATCAGGAGCCCAGGTGTGCCTCAGGTGGGAAAATTCAAATACTTTTGTGGCATGATTTTCAGTAATAAATTGGTTACCTTCTGCTGTAAACATATGAAAATAGGGTACAAAGCCTTGATTAAATGATACACACCAAATTGACCAAGGCTTAACCCTTATTATCCAGGCTGGTGTCCTTGCCCTTAGCAAACTATAAGTTACTACCTCTAATTGGGGGGGGGGGGGTCATGTTCGACTTCATCATGGGAAATTACACTTTGAACAGGGAACTCCTGGTCATTCTCTGCATCAATATCACTAGCCATCTTGAAACGCATCTTGCAAGTCATTGACATCACTCCCCACATCCAAAGCACCCTAATCCTGAAACACAACCCTAGGCCTAGCTCCGACAAAAGGGCCCCAGAGAATATTAATTGTGCTTCCATTTTCCTCCCTTATCATGGTGTGGAATTCCAAAACCATAATTTGGGCACACAGTGCTTTGTTCCCCAGCTTTCAATTGTGAGTGACGAGTGGCATATTTCTGGCCACGGTCTCTGTAACGGCAGCCAAGGAAAGAGAGGCAGACTCTGCACAAATCAAGCCTTCCTCTTGCTGCAAAACATGTCCTTTGCTTATATCGTCTCATGGAGGCAGGGAAGCATCTCCTGCTCTGCTAAGATGCTTCTAAAGGGAGGAACCAACAGGTGAAAAAAAATACCTGGGATCAGAAAGGAGGTCATTTTGTTTTAGGAAAGATAAAGCCTTAGAACTGAGTTCAATAAAAATACAGGTTGTGCCTGTTTGCTTACATGTGCACACTGCGCTCTAGTGGAAGGTACTGGCATTGGCCGCTTGCAATCTAAGCTAACAGCTACTAAAATATGAAGCGTTTTGGAATAGAACTGAAAAACATTGCCAAAACTCTGTATTCGGCCATGGAAACCCACTGGAGAACCTTGGGCAAATGAGACTCCCTCAGTTGCAGCAGAAGGCCATGGCAAACGTCAACATAAGTCAAAAAGGATTTGAAAGCACATGGCAACAACAGCCTGAGCAAATAAAGCCATTTATTTATTTGTTTATTATTTATTTATTTGTATCCCACTTTAGCTCTCCATACAGAGACTCAAAGCGGATCACCATCAAAAACATTACAACTTCAAGTATACAAATCTATATAAATAAAAATGTAATGTTTGTTTGTTCTGTCGCGCACTGGGTCTGAACAAATTGTCTTTATTCTATAGGAAGTATACTTTAAACCCAGTGGGAAGCTAGGGTGCCTCAAAGAGAGATTCTTGGGGATTTCCTGAAGTGATGGTCTTTAGAGTCTTTACTGGTACAACAAAGTCTTTATTAAGGAACAAATAACAAATTCTTCAAACAACACTTCAAGGTCTTTAAGAGACTGGCACTGACTTGGATTAACTGTACTTTCTCAGCATGAGGAAGAACCCTTTATTATCTCTCCCAGGCTGTCTGTTATCTGGGCCTCGCTGGTCTGGGTCTTACTACCGATCCCAAATACGTCTGGACATTGAGTAAAACTACCAGCCAAGGCTTGAAGATATTCCAGCTGGAATTCAGTGTTGGCCATTTCCGCTACCTTGGCAGCCACCTCTCCAACAAAGTCAACATCGACACCGAAATACAACACTGCCTGAGCTCTGCGAGTGCAGCATTTTCCCAAATAAAGCAGAGAGAGTTTGAGGACCAGGACATCCGTAGGGAGACCAAGGTGCTTATCTATAAAGCTATTGTCCTCCCAACCCTGCTATATGCCTGCGAAACGTGGACTGTCTACAGACGTCACATGCAACTCCTGGAACGATTCCATCAGCGCTGCCTCCAGAAAATCCTGCAAATCTCTTGGGAAGACAAGCGGACAAACGTCAGTGTGCTGGAAGAAGCAAAGACCACCAGCATTGAAGTGATGGTCCTCTGCCATCAACTCCACTGGACCGGCCACGTTGTTCGGATGCCCGACCACAGTCTCCCAAAGCAGTTGCTTTACTCTGAACTTAAGAATGGAAAACAGAACGTTGGTGGGCAGGAAAAGATATTTAAAGATGGACTCAAAGCCAACCTTAAAATCTCTGGCATAGACACTGAGAACTGGGAAGCCCTGGCCCTTGAGCGCTCCAGCTGGAGGTCAGCTGTGACCAGCAGTGCTGCAGAATTCGAGGAGGCACGAGTGGAGGGTGAAAGAGAGAAACGTGCCAGGACGAAGGCGCATCAAGCCAACCCCGACCGGGACCGCCTTCCACCTGGAAACCAATACCTTCACTGTGGGAGAAGATGCGGGTCAAGAATAGGGCTCCTCAGCCACCTATGAATCCACAAGGAAACCCATCATGGAAGACCATCTTGCTCGTCCAACGAGGGATCGCCTAACTGAACTGAACTAACTGGTCTTTAGAGTCTTTAATGGTACAACAATTCAGTGGTTCTGTAATGCTGTCCTGTGGGGACTTCAGGGTTGTTTTCCCCTCTGATGCTGTGAGGCTGAGAGGCAGTGAGCTCTCAGCCAGAGCCTTTGGGATCTTTTCCTTCTGTTCCTATTTCCCTGGATGATCCCCGGATGATCCCCAGATGATTCTGAAAAATGAAGCTTTTCCTACGGGACGAGCTGTCTGCGTCCTATAGACTAGCTTCCTTGTGTATGACTGACTGAAAATGGCTCCCTTCCCTTCTCAAAACCCAAAAGGGGGTGGAACTAAGGAACCTAATGATGATGGACAGGTGGCCTGTCCTATAACTGCAAACTTTAACAGGAAGCCACACTTCTGCAAAATCCCAAGCTTTGGGCTGCAAGCAAACACTTAATACAAGGCAAATAAAGTGGGAGCTTCTGGTACAGCTGTACCAGCACATATCTATACATACACATACACACACAAAGCACATATACACAGACTGGGCCACAGCAACGCGTGGCAGGAGACGGCTAGTCTATATAAATAAAAATATAATGTTCGTTTGTGGGATTAACAGAACTCAAAAACCACTGGACGAATTGACACCAAATTCGGACACAAGACACCTAACAACCCAAGGTATGTCCTTCACTCAAAAAAATTGATTTTGTCATTTGGGAGTTGTAGTTGCTGGGATTTAGAGTTCACCTACAATCAAAGAGCATTCTGAACCCCACCAACAATGGAATTGAACCAAACTTGCCACACAGTTCTCCCATGACCAACAGAAAATACTGAAAGTGTTCTGTCGCACGCTGGGCCTGTAACAGTTGTACTTTTCTATAGGACATATACTTTAAGCCCAGCGGGAAGCCAGGTGCGCCTCAAAGAGAGGTTCTCAGGGATTTTTCTGAAGTGATGGTCTTTAGAGTTTTTAATGATACAACAAAGTCTTATGGAACAAACAACAAATCTTCAAAGGTTCAAACAACACTTCAAGGCTTTATTAGTCTAGTCCTCAATGGACTGGCAACTGACTTTGGTTAACTGAACCTTCTCTGTAGGAAAAAACCCTTTTTAACCTCTCCCAGGCTGTTTACTATCTATACCTCATCGGTGTGGGACCTACTACCAACTCCAAATGCGTCTGGGTATCGAGTAGACCTACCAGCCGAGGCTTGAAGATATTTCAGATGGAGTTCTGTGGATCTGTAATGCTGTTCTCCCTTCAAGAATTCTTAGAAAACTTCAGAGCTGTTCCCTCTGATTGCTGTGAGCTTTTGGGACCTTTCTCCTGGAATTTCTGTTTCTGTATCCCCAGATATTAAGTTCCCTTGGATGCTCCTTTTCCCTGGATGGTTATTGAGAAAGGAAGCTTTTCTACAGGACGAGCTGGTCTATGTCCTATAGCTTAGCTTCTTTGTGTGAGACTGCCCAAAAAATGGCTCCTTTCCCTCCCAGAGCCCTGAACAAGGGGCGGAACCAAAGCTTAATTATGATGGACAGGAGGCCTGTCCTATGACTGCAAACAGATAACAGAAAGAAAAATAAAGTTGGAGCTCCTGGTACAGCCGTACCAGCACAGAAAGAGTTTGGTGGGTATTGACCTTTGGTTTTGGAGTTGTAGTTCACCTACATCCATAGATCACTGTGGACTCAAACAATGATGGATCTGGACCAAATTTGGCACAAATACACAATATGCCAATATGTGAAAATTGGTGGAGTTTGGGGAAAATGGACTTTGGCATTTGGGTGTTGTAGTTGCTGGGATTTATAGTTCACCTCTCACACAGAACACCCATGTGGGCCACAGCAACGTGTAGCAGGGGATGGCTAGTCTATATAAATAAAAATGTAATGTTCGTTTGTGGGATTAACATAACTCAAAAACCACTGGGCAAATTGAAACCAAATTTGGACACAATATACCTATCAGACCAACGAGTGACCATCACTCATAAAAACACTGAAAAGCACGGACTCTTCCCCGTGAGCCTCATGGGATCCTTGTTGCTAGTGTCTTGGCAAATTGACCAAAACTTAACTCCTTTGTGCAGTCTGGTAACCTTGTCCTTTGCAGAACTATAAGTTACCATCCTTTATTGGGGGGGGCATGCTCGACTTCAAGCAGGGCCCGTGCTTTCATGAACTGTGACTTTACAGCCAAGTCAATGACTGCAGCTCCTTCTGACGCTCCCAAGGCGCCATCCCTCTCATAGAATCATAGAATCAAAGAGTTGGAAGAGACCTCCTGGGCCATCCAGTCCAACCCCATTCTGCCAAGAAGCAGGAATATTGCATTCAAATCACCCCTGACAAATGGCCATCCAGCCTCTGCTTAAAAGCTTCCAAAGAAGGAGCCTCCACCACACTCCGGGGCAGAGAGTTCCACTGCTGAACGGCTCTCACAGTCAGGAAGTTCTTCCTCGTGTTCAGATGGAATCTCCTCTCTTGTAGTTTAAAGCCATTGTTCCGCGTCCTAGTCTCCAAGGAAGCAGAAAACAAGCTTGCTCCCTCCTCCCTGTGGCTTCATGCTGCTCTGCCCTTTCGTTTTGCCAAACAGGCACCCCCACTCCCAAGCACAAGTCCACCTCCAATGTGTGCTTGAGCTGGAAGCGCCTTCTGTGTGTGTTGCTTCACGAGGGATGCTTATTTTTATGTCCTCAGAAAGAAACGGAAGGCGAGGAAGGGATCATTAGCTGCCGAGCAGCTGCAGGCAACAGATGAGGCCGGCCCTTCTCTCAGCCTGGCATTTAGCACACTTATCCCAGACATCAATTCACATTTCCGTGATAATCTTTCTTTTAGCAGAGGCCGGGAGGGGAGAAAAGGCTAATGCCTCCAAGTGGTGCGTGAAATCGTGAAATACGACTTTGGGCTGCTGGTTTTGTGGGAGTTGCCAGGTAGCAACTCCAGTTAAGCCGGAGTTATTGAGTCGCTGACGCACAATCATTTGAATGTCTAAGGGCTCAGGCTTAACAGACTGGGAATCATCCTTTTAATCCTATCAGCTGCTACCTGATCCTTTTAACTCGAGATAGAAGGTATGGAGCCTTCTCTAGGAAAAGCAGGTGCGCAGACACAGTCCTGGGGAATCATCCCTTTCAACACAATGACTTTGTGTCTCTTTATAGTTCTGACCAGGGCAATGGGAGATTCAATCTATATAAATAAAAATGTAATGTTCGTTTGTGGGATTAACAGAACTCAAAAACCACTGGACGAATTGACACCAAATTTGGACATAATACACTGATCAAGCTAACGAGTGATCATCACTCATAAAAACAATGGAAAACACAGAAGAAGGGACTTCAAAGAACGGCCTGCCTCAGGGGAGCGTGCTTGCTCCATCCATGTTCAACATCTACACAAATGACCAGCCACTGCCAGAAGGGACAGAGAGTTTCATCTACGCTGATGATCGTGCCATTACTGCTCAAGCAGGGAGCTTTGAGATGGTAGAACAGAAGCTCTCCGAAGCTCTAGGTGCTCTTACTGCCTATTACAGGGAAAACCAGCTGATCCCTAATCCATCTAAAACACAGACATGTGCCTTTCACCTTAAGAACAGACAAGCATCCCGAGCTCTGAGGATTACCTGGGAAGGAATCCCACTGGAGCATTGCAGCGCACCCAAATACCTGGGAGTCACTTTGGACCGTGCTCTGACCTACAAGAAGCACTGCCTGAACATCAAACAAAAAGTGGGCGCTAGAAACAACATCATACGAAAGCTGACTGTCACAACCTGGGGATCACAACCAGACACAGTGAAGACATCTGCCCTTGCGCTATGCTACTCTGCTGCTGAGTATGCATGCCCAGTGTGGAACACATCTCATCACACTAAAACAGTGGATGTGGCTCTTAATGAGACATGCCGCATTATCACGGGGTGTCTGCGCCCTACACCACTGGAGAAATTACACTGCTTAGCCAGAATTGCACCACCTGACATCCGCCGGGAAGTAGCAGCCAAGAGTGAAAGGACCAAGGCAGAGACATCTCCAGCTCATCCCCTGTTTGGGTATCAGCCAGCACGTCAACGACTTAAATCAAGACATAGTTTTCTTAGATCTACAGAGACACTCGCTGGAACACCCCAGCAAGCGAGAGTCCAAAAGTGGCAGGCCCAAACCCAGCACCTCAAGTCATGGATGATACCAGATGAGAGACTCCCCCCTGGGCACTCAGAAGACTGGGCGACTTGGAAGGCGCTGAACAGATTGCGCTCTGGCACCACGAGATGCAGAGCCAATCTTAAGAAATGGGGCTACAGGGTGGAATCCTCGGCATGCGAGTGCGGAGAAGAACAAACCACTGACCACCTGCTGCAATGCACCCTGAGCCCCGCCACATGCACGATGGAGGACCTTCTTGCGGCAACCCCAGAGGTACTCCAAGTGGCCAGATACTGGTCAAAGGACATTTAACCAAATACCAAATTTACAAAATCTGTGTGGTTTTTTTTTCTTTCTTTTTTTCTTTTTCTTTTTAATCTCTGTGTTTGTTTTGCTCTGTTAGAATTGTAATACAATGGTTGCTGATGACACGATAAATAAATAAATAAAGGCCAATCTATATCTATAAATTTGTAAGGGGCGTTAAACGGAACAGCAAAACTCAAAAAAACCCCAGCGGAAATTAACCAAAATTCCCATGCACCTACCACAACCCACAAGGTACAAACAAATCGAATCAAAGTAAAAAACAACACAACAACACACTCACAAAAGGACAAAACAGCTGAGCATGCGCAACGGCACCCAGCCGCAACTTCCCTGGCGCGCGCACATGGCCTACCGGCCAACGCTCCCTCCGCGCAAGCCACGCCCACGTCCTCCGTGCTCCTTCACTCCTCCCCCCGCCACACACACACACACACAACTCAACACTCCTTCACCCCCCCCCCCGCCGCACACACACACACACCTCCAAGAACCTCCGGCGGGAAACCCAAGAGGAGGAGGAAGGAGAAAGCCGAAGAGAGAGCGCAGCCAAACTCTTAGTTAAGGAAGGGAGAGGTCAGTGAGGGAGCCAGGGAGGGAGGAAAAAAAAATAGAGGGGCGTATGAGCCAGAAAAAAGGAAGGAAGAGAGGAGAAAGGAGGAAGTGAGGCCAGGCAGAGACGAGAGAAGGAGGACCGTGACAAAGAGGGAAGGAGAGAGAGAGATGGAAAGAGGGGAAAGGAGGGAGTGTGTGAGAGAGTGAGAAAGAGGGAGGGAGAGAAAGAGAAGGATGGAGTGAAAAAGAGAAGGGGGAGGAAGGAGGGACGCGAGAAAGAGAGAGAAAGAGGGGAAAGGAAGGAGTGTGTGAGAGAGAAAGAGGGAAAGAGAGCGAGAGAAGGAAGGAAGTGAGGAGAAAGGAGGAAGTGAGGCCAGGCAGAGACTTAAAAACTCTTACTATAGGCCTATAGTACAGCAACACATGGCAGGGTACAGCTAGTAAATAAATAAATAAATAAATAGTTCTGTCATGCGCTGGGCTGGAAACAAATTGCTTTTAAAACAGGACGTGCAACTTTAGCCCAGCGGGAAGCCAGGGGCCCCGAAGCGAAATTCGTAAGGATTTTCACCATAAACAGTCTCTAGAGGGCTTGTAAAATATAACAAAGTCTTTTATTGGTGAATAATCAATGGAAACTTCTTTTATCTTCAAAAGGTTAAACAAATGCTTCCAGGCTTTGTGCAACTGGTGGCTTCTAACTGTTACTTTTACTCTAAAGGAAAATCCCTTTCCAAACTTCTCCCAGGCTAACTGTGATCCTAAACCTAACTGATGTGGGCTCCACTACCGGGTTGAACTGCGTCTCAAAGCACTGAGTGGACCTACCAGTAGGCCTGTAGTCACTTCAGCTGGAGTTCTTGGATATTCAAAGCTGTTTTTCCCTCCGAAATTTCTCAGAGCTTTAGGGCTGTTTCCCTGGGAATCTTTGGGAATCCTTTTGCTCTTAAGACTGTTCTCCCCCGGAGGTCTTAAGGGTTGAAGCCTTTGTACAGGAGAAGTCTGTACACATCCAGTACATTGACTTTCCTTGCTGAGACTGACTGAAAATGGCTCCCTTCCCTTCTCAATTGTCCTGAACAGGGGGTGGAACCAAACTTATCGATGATAGACAGAGGGCCTGCCCTATAACTGCAAACTTTAACAGGAAGCCACCTTTCTGCAGAATCCCAAGCCTTGGGCTACGAGCAAACACTTAATACAAGACAAATAAAGTGGGAGCTTCTGGTACAGCTGTACCAGCACATACATTACAATGCATGTGCAAAACAACACACACACATACACATATATACACACACACACGTGTATGCAAACATAAACACACATATATACATATCCCTGCTTGGAGGGATTACGTGACCCTCTGTTGAAGATTATAAACATCTCCCTTGAGCAAGGAGTCTTTCTAGAGGGCTTAAAAGAGGTGGTGGTCTCTCCCCTGCTGAAGAAACCAGACTTAGATTTTTCTTTCCCCTCCAGTTACCACCCAGTCTCGAATCTTCCATTCCTGGGCAAGGTGATTGAGAGGGTAGCAGTGGAGCAGTTGCAGCAATTCCTAGACGACACAGCCGGATTAGATCCCTTCCAGTTCGGGGCATGGGACAGAGACTGTGCTGGTCTCCATCACGGTTCGCCTTCGATGCCAGCTTGACCAGGGCGGGTTGGCACTGCTTGTGTTATTGGATCTCACAGCAGCATTGGACACAGTCGACCACAATCTTTTGACCCACCGCCTTGCTGTTGCTGGAGTGAGTCAGGGGGAGAGCTTTGAACTGGCTGCCCTCCTTTCTTCACAACTGTGGACAGCGAGTGGAGAGGGGAGGCCTGGTCTCCGAGAGGTCCCCTGTCTTTCTCTTGTGGGGTTCCTCCTCAGGGGGCCATTCTCTCCCCTCTCTTGTTTAACATCTATATGCGACCACTTGCTCAGCTGATTCAAGGTTTTGGGCTGGAGTGTTATCAATATGCCGATGACACTCAGCTGGTGCTGAAGATGAAAGGCCAACCGGACTCTGTACTCGATTGTTTCCATCAGTGCCTCGAGGCCGTGACTGGATGGTTGCGTGCCAGCAGGTTGAGGGTGAATCCTATGGCTGGGTCAACCGGGCAGTGGGGACATCCAGCTGCCTACCCTGGGTGGCGAGGAGACACTACGCCCGTCCTCGTTGGTCAAGAGTTTGGGAGTCCTTTTGGACCCTCTGCTGACGATGGAGGCCCAGGTCTCTCTCCGCCGTGAGCAGAACCTCATTCTTTCACCTGCGGCAGGCTAGATGGCTGCCCCCCTCCCTGTCCAGGGACGACCTCGCTACGGTGATCCAGGCCACGGTCATCTCAAGACTGGACTACTGTAATGCCCTCAACATTGGCCTTCCTCTGTCGGTGATCAAGTTGGTACAAAATGCAGCTGCTCAGCTTCTTGTGAGAGATGCCACATAACACCATTCTTACTGCGGCTGCATTGGTTACCAATTGAGCACTGGATCACTTTCAAAATGACGGTATTATTATTATTATTATTATTATTATTATTATTACTTTATTTGTACCCCGCTAGCATCTCCAAAAGGATTCGATGCGGCTCACAATAGGCCGGAGCCCAATACAATACAACAACACAATACAACAATACAATACATAGCAAATAAAACAGTTGAAGCAGAAAAACAATAGCAGTAACAATACAACAGAACATTATTAAAAACTGAGCCGGCCGTAGTAGGGTACAGGATTAAAAGTGCTGAAAGTGTCGGAGGGATATGGGATTAAAAATATATATATAAGTGCAGTGTGCGTTGAGGGTGATCTTGACTCTGCTAAAGTGCTTCTGGGCTTGATAGTGGGGTTCCTAATCTGAGAAGGCACGTTGGAACAGCCAGGTTTTCAGGTTCTTTCTGAACACCGCCAAAGTAGGGGCCTGTCTAAGATCTTTCGGGAGGGCATTCCAGAGGCGGGGGGCCACCACAGAGAAGGCCCTGTCCCGCGTCCCCACCAAACGCGCCTGCGAGGCGGGCGGGATCACGAGCAGGGCCTCTCCTGATGACCGAAGTGAGCGTGTGGGTTCGTAGACTGTGATGCGGTCTCGCAGGTAGGGTGGTCCCAAACCGTTCAGGGCTTTGTAGGTGAGCACCTGCACCTTGAATTGGGCTCGGAAAATAAATGGCAGCCAATGGAGCTCCTTAAGCCTTATATGGTCTGGGGCCGATGTACCTAAGGGTCCGCCTCACCCCCTACCAACCCCAGAGATCCCTCTGTTCTGAGGACCAAGATTTGTTGGAAGTTCCCAGTTTTAAAACCTTGCGTCTAACAGCAACCAGACGCAGAGCCTTTACAGTAGTGGCACCATCACTCTGGAACACCAGAAGTCCGTGCCTTGCGGGACTTATCAGCCTTCCGCAGGGCTTGTAAGACATATTTGCTTCAACAGGCTTTTGACCTTTGATCTATTGTTTCAATTTGTGTTAGATTCCAGTTTGTTTTATAAGCCGCTCCGAGCCCTAGAGGAGTGGCGGCATATAAGTTTGAATAATAAATAAACACAAATACAAACACACAAAAACACATATACACAGATTGGGCCGTAGCAACGTATGGCAGGGGACGGCTAGTCTATATAAATTAAAAATGTGATGTTTGTTTGTGAGATTAACAGAACTCAAAAACCACTGGACGAATTGACACTAAATTTGGACACAAGACACCTAACAAACCAATGTATGTCCATCACTCAAAAAAAATCGATTTTGTCATTTGGGAGTTGTAGTTGCTAGGTTGCTGCCTACCTCCAACAGACAACAGTTCTTTCTCCCATCCTAGACATCATTCCACAGATATATACCGTATATACTCGAGTATAAGCCGACCCAAATATAAGCTGAGGCACCTAATTTTACCACAAAAAACTGGGAAAACGTATTGACTCGAGTATAAGGCGAAGGCAAGAAATGCAGCCATTACTGGTAAGTTTCAAAATAGAAATAGATACCAGTAAAATTACATTAATTGAGACATCAGTAGAGTAAATATTCAAAAATATTTACATAAAATTGTAATTTAAGATAAAGCTGTCCAACTCTGATTAAACTATTATTCTAACCTTTTTCAATGTAAATGTAATTACGTATCCTTCCAATAATAATAAAGGGAGTAAAATAATAAATGTAATAAAAATAATAATAGAGTAAAATAATGGAAATGTAAAATAACAGTAATAAGAGAGTAAAATAATAAATGTTATAATAACAATAATAAATAGAGTAAAATAATAAATGTTGTAATAACAACAATAATAAATAGAGTAAAATAATAAATGTTATAATAACAATAAAGAGTAAAATAATAAATGTCATAATAATAATAAATAGAATAAAATAATAAATGCAATAAAAATAATACCGAAAGCGTCTTTGAGTGAAATTTGCAAATACTAAGTAAGGGGCTTTGAATGAAATTAACAGCAAAAGAGAGACATACCCTTTCTCTGACTTAAAAAGAGCAATATGGAAGAAAATGTTTTTTAAGAAACAAGATGTGACATGTAGAAGGTACTTCTTACACAGGATGCTTGTGGTTAACTTCAAAGGTTGTTTTTTGAAGCGCAGAGACCGCATGTACAAGAAGGTACTTTCCATCAAAAGGTCAGAATTATTATTCACAAAAGGTGTTTTCCCTATGCTTTTTGTTTCTAATGGGCTATAAAGTTTGCAGATTTCAAGGGAAGAGCACGGCAGTCATTTGAAGGGTAACATCTGTGCATGCTGCCCTGCTGTCCGTCTTCTTCATGAAGAAACTAAAATAAAACCTTGTTTTTTTGATCTTTCATTGGGACTGTCTCCTTCCTTTCGTGCTCCCACGACGTGGACCTAAAAAGACTCAATTTTGGGTCTCTAACAATACTAATAATAGAGTAAAATAGTAAATCACATTTACTAGAGTATAAGCTGAGGGGAGATTTTTCAGCTTTAAAAAGGGGCTGAAAAACTAGGCTTATACTCAAGTATGTCCTTCACTCAAAAAAAATAAATGATTTTGTCATTTGGGAGTTGCAGTTGCTGGGATTTATAGTTCACCTACAATCAAAGAGCATTCTGAACCCCACCAACGATGGAATTGAACCAAACTTGGCACACAGTTCTCCCATGACCAACAGAAAATACTGGAAGGATTTGGTGGGCAGTGTCCTTTGGTTTTGGAGTTGTCGTTCACCTACATGCAGAGATCACTGTGGACTCAAACAATAATGGATCCAGACCAAACTCTACACGAATACTCAATATGACCAAATGTGAAAACTGGTGGAGCTTGGAGAAAATAGAATCTTGACATTTGGGAGTTGTAGTTGCTAGTCTATAGGACGCAGACAGTTCGTCCCGTAGGAAAAGCTTCATTCTTCAGAACCATCCGGGGACCATCCAGGGAAATAGGAACAAAAGGAAAAGATCCCAAAGGCTCTGGCTGAGAGCTCACAGCCTCTCATCCTCACAGCACCAGAGGGGAAAACAGCCCTGAAGTTCCCACAAGAAAGCATTACAGAACCACTGAATTCGAGCTGAAGTATCTTCAAGCCTTGGCTGGTAGGTTTACTCGATGTCCAGAAGCAGTTGGGATCGGTAGTAAGACCCAAACCAGCAAGGACCAGATAATAGACAGCCTGGGAGAGATTATAAAGGGTTATTCCTTATGCTAAGAAAGTACAGTTAATTCAAGTCAGTGCCGGTCTCTTAAAGACTAGAACAAGAAAATTTCAATGGCTTCTCTGTGTAGTCTGACATGGTGGTTGTGGGAGTGGTCCAGCATTTCTGTGTTCTCAAATAATCTGCTGTGTCCAGGTTGGAGCTGGGGGTGGTGACGGCTGACAGGGAGCTCTGGCGTGGGCTGGTCTATGAGGTCACGAAGAGTCGGAGACGACTGAACGAATGAACAACAAATTTTATTATTATCCAAAAAATATTTATTTATATTATTATTATCCAATGAATACTGATTTATATTACTACTATTATCCAATAAATATTTATCTTTATTATTATTATTATTATGATCTAATAAATCTTTCTTCTTGACCTCTTTTATTATTATCCAATAAATACTGATCTATTTATTATTATTATCATCCAGTAAACATATCTTATATATTTTATTATTATTATCCATTAAATATTTATTTTTATTAAATATGTATATTTATTTTATTATTTTTATTGGATAATAATAAAATAAATATTTATTATTCATCTATTTTATTATCATACAATAAATATTTAATTATATTATTATTATCCAATAAATATTGATCTATTTATTATTAATATAATCCAGTAAACATCTCTTATTTATTTTATTATCCCATAAATATTTTTCTATATTATTATTATCCACCACATATTTATCTATTTATTATTATTATTATCCCATAAATATTTATTATTCATCTATTTTATTATTATCCAATAAATATTTATTTTATTAAATATTTATATTTATTTTATTATTTTTATTGGATAATAATAAAACAAATATTTATTATTCATCTATTTTATTATTATCCACTACATATTTATCTATGTATTATTATTATTATCCAATAAATATTTATTATCCATCTGTTTTATTATTATCCAATAAATATTTTTATTAAATGTTTATATTTGTTTTCTTATTTTTATTTTTATTATTTTAATTATTTTTATTGGATTATTCATCTATTTTATTATTATCCACTACATATTTATCTATTTATTATTATTATCCAATAACTATTTATTATTCATCTATTTTATTATTATCCAATAAATACTTATTTTATTTTTTATTATTATCCATTAAATATTTATCTATATTATTATTATCCACCACATACTTATCTATTTATTATTATTATCCAATAAATATTTATTATTTACCTATATTATTATTATTATTATTATTATTATTATCTTCCTTCTTGACCTTAGTATCTACTACATATTTATCTATTTATTATTATTATTATCCAATAAATATTTCTTATTTATCTATTTTATTATTATTATTATTAATTATTTTAATTATTATTTCATTATTTTTATTTAATTATTTTTATTGGATTTATTATTATTATTTTATTATTATCCACTACATATTTATCTATTTATTATTATTATTATTATTATTATCCAATAAATATTTATTATTTATCTATTTTAATATTATTATTAATTATTTTAATTATTATTTTATTATTATTTATTTTATTATTTTATTATATTATTATCCACTACATATTTATCTATTATTATTATTATTATTATTATTCAATAAATATTTATTGTTTCTCTATTTTTTATTATTATTATTATTATTATTATCTTCCTTCTTGACTTTAGTATCTACTACATATTTATCTATTTATTATTATTATTATCCAATAAATATTTCTTATTTATCTATTTTATTATTATTATTATTATTATTATTATTATTAATTATTTTAATTATTATTTTATTATTTTTATTATTTTTATTTAATTATTTTTATTGGATTTATTTTATTATTATTTATTTTATTATTTTATTTTATTATTATCCTGTACATGTTTATCTATTTATTATTATTATTATTATTATCCAATAAATATTTATTATTTCTCTATATTATTATTATTATTATTATTTTCTTCCTTCTTGACCTATTCTATTCTTCTTGGTTCAGTTCCTGTTCAAAATGGACGCCCCCATTGAGCCGCTCTCTCTCCTCAGTCCTCCACACTCTATGACCGACACATTTCTCCACTCTCTCACTATAATCCAGCCGGATAGGTTTAGCAACGGAGCATGCGCACTTCCGCCACGCATTCTATAGGTTCAGCAACGGAGCATGCGCACTTCCTCCACCTGCGCACGCATTCCAGTCAGTGGCGAACGAGGATGGGTTACTGAGAAGTGGGGGGGGGGGGGAGACGTCACTTCCGCCTCCTGCGTGCGCAACGGAGCCCAAACCAACGGGGCTGGGCCTCTCCCTGTGCCGTGCGCATGCGCACTCTCCTCTCGTCCCCCTCCTCCCTCCCGCTTCCGGTCCCCGAGTTCCTTAGTAACAATGGAGCCTAAGATGGCGGCCTGAGAGGACGGAGGGCGAGAGAGGAGCCGGGGAAAGGAAGCAGGCGGACAGGGAGAAGGAAGGCCAGCCGCGTCGGGTCCGGCGGACGGAGAACGCAGGAGAGGAGGGAGAAGGAGGCCGCGGACGGAGGTGAGCAAGCCGGCCGAGGGAGGCAAACAGTCAGGCAGGCTTCGACAGAGAACTAGGCCGCAGCCCTTCCTTCCTCCCTCTGCGTTTCCTGCTTGGTGAGGCCTTCAGGGGAATGGCCTCCATACAATTCCCACACAGCCCCACATTCTCTGCTTTGAACCGGATTATATAGCCGTGTGGACTCATTTGGTCCAATTCAAAGCAGGCATTGATATATTGTATGTACATATAACTTGTAAGCTGCTCTAAGTCCCCTTCGGGGAGGGAAGGGCGGCATACAAATGTCATTTTTTTGTCGTTGAGAAACTGCAAGTCGTTTCTGGTGTGAGAGGATTGGGCTGGATATCTGCCTTGATATCCAGGGAGATATGGCTGTGTGGAAAGGCCCGGAGACTCGGAGCCCATCTACGCAGCCATAGAACATCAAAACAGAGAACCCACAATGTCAGCGTTGAACTGGGTTCCCTGAGTCCACACTGCCCTTTATCCCAGGATCTGATCCCAGAGTATCTGATTTAAACTGGAATATAATCATCATAATAAACTTAATTTTTTAACCCACCCACTGGCATTGAATGTTTGCCATTTTCCCTTTTTGGAAGCCTCCCTGAGTTCTCTCGGGGAGACTAATTATGTGTGTGTATGTGTATGTGTGTGTGTGTGTGTGTGTGTGTATATATATATATATATATATATACACACACATACATACACAAACACACACACAATTAGTCTCCCCGAGGGGACTCAAGGAGGCTTCCAAAAAAGTAAAATGGCAAACATATATATGTGTGTGTGTATATATATATATATATAAATGCTCTGTGCGTAATGAGTACCTTAAAAACAAAAGGACCAATGAATGAAATCACACCAAATTTGGCAACAAATGTCTCACAACACAAGGAGTGACCATCACTCAAAAAATTATGATTTTGTCATTCAGGAATTGTAGTTGCTGGTATTTATAGTTCACCTACAATCAAAGAGCATTCTGAACTCCACCAACATTGGAATTGAACCAAACTTGCCGCGCAGAACTCCCATGAGTAACAAAAAATACTGGAAAGGTTTGGTGGGCATTGACCTTGAGTTTGGGAGTTGTAGTTCACTTACATCCAGAGAGCACTGTGGACTCTGCCTTGATATTCAGGGAGATATGGCTGTGTGGAAAGGGCCGGGGACTCAGAGCCCTTCTACACAGCCATAGAACATCAAGGCAGAGAACCCACCATGTCAGCTTTGAACTGGGTTTCCTGAGTCCACACTGCCCTTTCTCCCAGGATCTGATCCCAGATTATCTGATATAAACTGGAATATAATCATAATCAACTTTATTTTTTAACCCATCCACTTTCCCTGAGGGGGAGTGTGTGTGTGTGTATGGCATTGAATGTTTGCCATTTTCCTTTTTTGGAAGTCTCCCCGAGTCCCCTCAGGGAGACTAATTATGTGTGTGTGTGTGTGTGTGTGTGTGTGTATATACATACATACACACACACACACATAATTAGTCTCCCTGAGGGGACTCAGGGAGGCTTCCAAAAAAGTAAAATGGCAAACACACACACACACACACACACATATATGTATATACATGCTCTGTGCGTAATGAGAACCTTAAAAACAAAAGAACCAATGAACGAAATCACACCAAATTTGGCAACAAAACGTCTCACAACACAAGGACTGACCATCACTCAAAAAATTATGATTTTGTCATTTGGGAGACTCAATGTTATATTATTAGCATAGCACAATATTAGTATTATAGGGTTGTTGTAGGTTTTTCCAGCTATATGGCCATGTTCCAGAAGCATTCTCTCCTGACATTTCACCTGCATCTATGGCAGGCATTCTCAGAAGTTGTGAGGAGCTGCATCTATATGCAGGCGAAACGTTAGGAGATATAATGCTTCTAAAACATGGCCATATAGCCAAAAAACCCTACAACAACCCAGTGTTTCTGGCCATGAAAGCCTTCGACAATATAAAAGTATTATATATTAGTATATTGTACTAATACCACTTTACAGTAATATTATTAGTCATATCGCATGTAATATAAAATATAATTATTATATTGTAGTATTATTATTAGTATTATATTGTATTACATTATAATATTATCAGTATTATATATGTATACAATATATTATATTATTGGCACAGCACAATATTAGTATTATATATTACTATACTGTACTATACTGCTATACTGTAAAATTATTAGGAATATTACATGTAATATAAAATATATAATTATTATATTGTATTATTATTAGTATTATATTGTATTACACTATAATATTATCAATATTATATGTGTATACTATGTATTATATTATTAGCACAGCACAATTTTAGTATTATATATTAATATACTGTACTTTACTGCTATACTGTAATATTATTAATAATAATACATGTAATATAAAAGATTATTATATTGTATTATTATTAGTATTATATTGTATTACATTATAATATCAATATTATATATGTATGTAATATAATATTAGCACAGCACAATATTAATATTATATATTACTATATTGTTGCTGGGGGAGGAGTTTCCAACTGATGACCCAGGAGGCATGGTGAAACTCTACGTATCTGTGTGTATGTATGTATTACAGTCAATGACCAGCATCAAAAACGACAAAATGGGGGTGCCCCACTCTCTGCAGCCAGCCCCAGTTAGCAATCTGGCTGCTGCTCTTTGGACTAGCAGAAGTTTCCAAATGCTCTTCAGAGACAGACCCACAGAGATCGCTTTATAGTCATCCAAGCGGGATGTAACTAAGCCATTATTGTTATTATTATTATTATTATTATTATTATTATTATTAAACTTTATTTGTACCCCGCTAGCATCTCCCGAAGGACTCGATGCGGCTTACAAAGTCCAAGGCCTCAACACACAATACAACAATACAAACCAAAGGCAAATTAAAAACAATTAAAGCAATATAAACAACAAGCAATAAACAATACACTAAGACACAATAAAACTGGGCTGGGCCAGAGTAATGGGTACAGGATTAAAAGTGCTGATGTGACAGGTGGGATATAAGGCTTATAGGGCAAGTGCAGTGTGCGGCAATCTTAGTTTTAATAAAGTGCTTCTGGGACTTGGTATTGGAGATTTCCTATTCTGGGAAGGCACATCGGAACAGCCAGGTCTTCAAGTTCTTTCTAAAGACTGCCAGTGTAGGGGCCTGTCTAAGATCTTTGGGGAGAGTGTTCCAGAGTCGGGGGGCCACCACAGAAAAGGCCCTGTCTCGTGTCCCCACCAAACGCACTTGCGACGCAGGCGGGATCACGAGCAGGGCCTCTCTGGATGACCGAAGTGAGCGTGTGGGTTCGTAGACGGAGATGCGGTCACACAGGTAGGATGGTCCCAAACCGTTCAGGGCTTTGTAGGTAAGCACCTGCACCTTAAATGGGACTTGGAAAATAAACGGCAGCCAGTGGAGCTCCTTGAACAGGAGGGTTGACCTCTCTCTGTACGGGGCCCCAGTTAACATCCTGGCTGCTGCCCGTTGGACCAGTTGGAACTTCCAAGCCGTTTTTAAGGGCAGCCCCACGTAGAGCGCATTGCAGTAGTCCAATCTGGAGGTGACCAAGGCATGGACCACCCCAGCCAGATCAGCCTTTGCGAGGTACGGTCGCAGTTGGCGCACGAGTCTCAATTGTGCGAAAGCCCTCCCAGACACCGCCGACGCCTGAGCCTCAAGCGTAAGCGATGAGTCCAGGAGGACTCCCAAACTGCAGACCTGTGGCTTCTGCGGGAGTGTAACCCCGTCCAGCACAGGTTGCCACCCTATATATGGTAGATAGGTTTGGCTTGGTGAAAGACAGCCATGATTTAATATTTGAAAGGAGATCTCGTTGAGAGGAAAGGGATGAACTTGCTTTCTCCCGCTTCAGAGACTAGGACACAATGAAGCAATAATAATAATAATAATTCGGAAGTGTCCATCGTGTGATCCAATACAACAGCCAGCAGAGTGTGTGCCATGGACTCATCTTGTTGTGTTTCAAATAATAATAATAGTTATTTATTTATCGTATCAGGAGCAACCAAACATTTGTATTACATTTTAAACCAACCAAACAAACAGAGAAAGCACAAAGTTTGCAAGCTTGGTAGTTGATTAAATGTCCTTTGACCAGTATCTGACCACTTGGAGTGCCTCTGGTGTTGCTGCAAAATAATAATAATAATACTGTTTCAGTCTTCAGATGGGTCTTAAATTCTGACAGCTGTGGGAGTTCTGCCAGCAGGTTATTCCACAATCTTGGGGCGGCGATGAAAGGGTCCTCTAGGTGATGGTTGCTAGTCGGGGTCTGGCCAATTGGAGAAGATCCCTTCCAAAGGACTTCAGTGTCCAAAGGGCCAGGTTGTACAGGAGAAGATGATCCTTTAGGTAACCTGGACCCAAACCTTGTAGGGCTTCAAAGGTCAAAACCAACACCTTGTACTGGGCCCAGAAACTAATTGGCAGCCAGTGGAGTGACTTTAGGATAGGTATAATATGTTCACTCCTGGATATTCCTGTAACCAGCCTGGCTGCTGTATTTTGAATCTACTGGAGTTTGTGAACGGTACAAGTCTAGCCCAATGTAAGGGGCATTGCTGAAGTCTAACCTTGAGGTTACCAATGCATGCACTACCATCTTCATGTTCTCCAATTCTACGAAGGGGCACAGCTGGTGTATCAGCTGAAGCTGGTAGCAAACACCCCTGACTGTTGCATCAACTTGAGCTGACATTTGTAGTGACAGAACTAGGAACTATTGTCTCAAGCTGGGAATATTTATTTATTTATTACTTACTGTATATACTCGAGTATAAGCCGATCCGAATATAAGCCAAGGCACCTAATTTTACCACAAAAAACTGGGAAAACGTATTGACTTGAGTATAAGCTGAAGGTGGGAAATGCAGCAGCATAGATTCCAATACTGTGACATTAATTGAGGTATCAGTAGGTTAAATGTTTTTTGAATATTTACATAAAACTGTAATTTAAGATAAGACTGTCCAACTCTGATTAAACCATGATACCAACCTTCTAATCCTTCTAATAATAATGAGAGTAAAATAATAAATTTAATAATGACAACAATAATAAATGTAGTAATAATAATAGAGTAAAATGATAAATGTAATAATAATAATAATAATAATAATAATAATAATAATAGAGTTAAATAATAAATAATCTTGACTCGAGTATAAGCCGAATGGGACGTTTTCAGCCTAAAAAAGGGCTGAAAAACTAGGCTTATACTTGAGTATATACAGTATTTACTACATTTGTATACCGCTCTTCTCAGCTCTCCGGCGACTCAGAGCGGTTCACAATAGCAAAATTCAATGCTTAAAACATCATAAAACAGTTAAAAACAATTAAAACAAAAGCATTATAACAATAAATTAAGCATCATATAACATCTCATAGAGTCTTTCAGGGGGAGAGAGACCCCCTTCCCATCCAGAACTGGTTGACAGGTCTCCACCCCCAGATTAGGACCTTTAATGTTTTGTCTGGATTCAGTTACAATTTTTTTTCTCATCCAGCCCATTACCTTCTGCAGGCATTCATTCAGAGGAGACACACTATCTGTTTTTGAAGGCATGTAGGCATATTTTGAAGGCATATTTGGGTGTCATCAGCATATTGATAACTCCCCGGCCTATCCCTACAGATGATCTCTTCCAGCAGCTTCATGTATATCAGTGTTTCTCAACCTTCCTAATGCCGCTACCCCTTAATAGTTTCTCTTGTTATGGTGACCCCCAACCATAACATCATTTCCATTGCTACTTCATAACTGTAATTTTGCTACTGTTAGGAATCGTAATGTAAATAACTGATATGTAGGATGTATTTTCATTTACTAGATCAAATTTGGCACAAATACCCAATACGCCCAAATTTGAATACTGGTGGAATTGGGGAAATTGATTTTGTCATTTGGAAGTTGTAGTTGCTGGGATTTATAGTTCACCGACAATCAAAGAGCATTCTGAACTCCACCAATGATGGAATTGAACCAAACTTGGCACACAGAACTCCCATGCCCAACAGAAAATACTGGAAGGGTTTGATGGGGATTGAGCTTGTGTTTGGGAGTTGTAGTTCACCTACCTCCAGAGTGTACTGTGGACTCAAAGAATGATGGATCTGGACCAAACTTGGCACAAATCCTCAATATGACCAAATGTGAACACTGGTGGGGTTTGGGGAAAATAGACCTTGGCATTTGGGAGTTGTAGTTGCTGGGACTTATAGTTCACCTATAATCAGAGAATATTCTGAACCCCACCAACGATAGAATTGGGCCAAACTTCCCACACAGAAACCCCATGACCGACAGAAAATATTGTGCTTTCTGATGGTCTTTGGTGACCCCTCTGGCACCCCCTCGTGACTCCCCTCGGGGTCCCGACCCCCAGGTTGAGAAACACTGATGTATATATTAAAGAGCATTGGGGATAGAATGGCACCTAACAGATTCCATTTAAACATTAGAAATAACTTCCTGATGGTTCGAAGTCTGCCACCTTGGAGTATGGTGGAGTCTCCTTAAACAGAGGCTCGATGGTCATCTGTCAAGAGAGCTTGGATTGTGCCTTCCTGTATGGCAGAATAGATTGGAATTGGATGACCTTTGGGGTCTTCTCTAGGTTTGTAATTCTGCAATTCAGTCGGGGAACTCCAGTTGAGAAAGGGAAATTCCCCCAAAGGTCGCTTGTAATATCCTCACAAAAGGGCAAACCTTGATTTTGAGTATCCATGGATTTTTTTGTATCCTCGAGTGAATACCATTAACTGTCTCAGGACAGAACAGACCACGTTTCATGCTTAAATGAGGATTGTTTCATGCTTAGATGAGGATTTCCAGCAAAATATTGTAGAGAGGAATTAGTAGGCTAGCTTCTTCTTCAACAACATCTCCATGTCATCCAGTATGTCTGTGTTCCTGGCTAAATGTCAAAGGTCTGATGCAATAAGCCCTTTCTTCCCTGCTAACTTTCAGAATTCCACAAATTTGCTGCTCTTTACTAATTGGAAAGTCAAAGATATCTGTACTCACGTATGTTTTGGACTAAATCTCAACGTATTTCTCGTGTGAGTCACTTTCAGGAAAAGGGGAATCCCATCTTGTTTTCAACGGGGTGGGTGGGGAGTGGCATCGTTTGCTCTGGGTTCAGTTAGCACACAGCTCAAAGTACCTTATTTGAATAATTGAGCAACTGCATTCCAATCTGCACTAGGAACCTGGAGATGAGTAGGTTTGTGATGGCAGGTGATGACACTTCCTGCTGTCTATCTTACCCCAGCAATGGTGTCAAAAGTGAATTATCTAAAAGACATGTACGGTTATTAGTTAACAGTCGTCACAAAGATGGATTTCCCCAAATGTAGGAAGCAGGGGATATTTCTACTTTCTACATTTTACTTTTCAACCAGTGTTGCATCGATATGCAGACTAATAATAACAAAAACAACTTTGGATTGTTGTAGGTTTTTTCGGGCTATATGGCCTTGTACTAGAGGCATTCTCTCCTGACATTTCGCCTGCATCTATTACAAGCATCCTCAGAGGTAGTGAGGTCTTGATTAGCATTTGATGGCCTGGCAGTGCCTATGGCAATCTTTTGTTGAGAGGCGATTAGATGTCCCTGATTGTTTTCCCTCTGTTGTTTTGCTGTTGTAATTTTAGAGTTTTTTAATACTGGTAGCCAGATTTTGTTCATTTTCATGGTTTCCTCCTTTCTGTTGAAATTGAGACATCTAATCATCTCTCAAAAAAAGATTATTTATTTACATTATTTATTTACAGCATTTATATTCTGCCCTTCTCACTCCGCAGGAGACTCAAGGCGGATTACATATATAGCAAACATTCAATGCCAATTTTGACATACAACATATACAGACGTACACAGAGGTTATTTAACTTTTTTTGGATGCCAGGTGAGCTGTCGCTTTCATCGTCCATCTGCGACACTGATGAAGTACTTCCGCATTCCCCGCATGCTTTTTTGCTGGAGTCTTTTTTATGGCCTCATAAATTAGTTAATTTAGCCTCCCCACACTTTAAGGTGGTACCTAATTTTCCTACTTGACAGATGCAACTGTCTTTCGGGTTGCAAAGGTCAACAACAGGCTACACAATTGGTTGAAAATCCACTCTAACCCGGGCTGGCTTCGAACTCATGACCTTTTGGTCAGAGTGATCTTAATGCAGCTGACACTCAGGCAGCTGCGCCACAATCCCGGTGCTCGATTGCCCCAGGCACTGCCAGGCCATCAAATGCTAATCAAGGTGGTCAGTTGAAACATTCACACCTAGCTCCAGCAGACAAGAGTTCTTTGTCCCACTCTGGTCATTCCACAGATATATAAACCCACTTTCTTAGTTCCAATAGACCTCACTACCTCTGAGGATGCTTGCCATAGATGCAGGCGAAACGTCAGGAGAGAATGCCTCTAGAACATGGCCATATAGCCCAAAAAAAACCTACAACAACCCAGTGATTCTGGCCATGAAAGCCTTCGACAATACAATAACAACTTTATTTATACCCCACCACCATCTCCTCAAGGGGACTCGGGGCCGCTTACATGAGGCCAAGCCCAACAATACATCAATAAAACAACAAAATAGTAAGCAAATAAAACAATACAGTTAATATAACTCACATATAGGCAATAACAGACAAAAAAATTAAAAACCTATGGCCGGGCCAGATGTTTTTAATTTTTTGTGTGTTATTATAGGTTCCATTACTACTAAGGTCTTTGAGGAGTCCTTGGGGTGGAACTTTATCAGAAGCCTTTTGGAAAGCCAGCAGGTAGTCTCTTCTGCCTTGGTCCTGTATATATGTGTGTTGACACGGCACAAAGAACAGCGAGAGGTTCGCGAGACAGGATTATTGAAAATAGTTATATTGTTGTGCACAGAGCTTGGAAGATTTCTGTTCCTGGAATTTGCACAGCTTGTTCTATAATTGTTGACTTACACAATGTAGTTACAATGGTGACAGTATTGCGAGTCATAGATGCCCTCTGAAACTTAATTTTCCAAGCAGCAACTACACCAAGGGATGGGAAGTCTGCTTGGCTGGCATTTGGGGTACAGAAATATGTCATTTCCACCCACCAAGCAAATGAGAATGCAACAAATAGAAGCAGGAACCTGTCACAATTCCTTGGAGCAGCTTCACTTCCTGGTGGGAGAGCAATGGAAATATGTACTCCAAATTGCACACAGAACAAACCACCATCACTTGCTGATGCTGCCTGGTAAAGAAGGTTGTGAGGTTGAGCCAGAATACATAACTAAGTAGGCAATGTGGACCTATAGCAGCAAGAGCTGTTTGATGAGAAGCATTGACCAGTTCTGGATTTCTATAGAGAGATGTGATTGGTAATCATTGAACCTGTCTTCTTGGCAACACCTGCAATAAGTGTTCAATTGTCTCCTCCTTATTGTAGGGATGGAATGGACAGTTGTTGGCAGTTAAGATAATGTTTCTGGAGGAAGTGGCTTGCAAATGTAAGGATGAGGTTTAATTGAGGGTAGCCATGTCCAAATTCATTCCACATACCAGTGTGTGTGATTAACATCCAGGCATGTGCTCTGGGCTGTAATTGACAATCACTGGGAGATCTCTGGGAATCTTCTCTTTTAACATGTTCCTATTGCTGTTGCTGTTTCGGAGTGTAATAAATACTAGATTATAAGGGATGGGACAATTCTTTTGAAGGAAGTGCAAATTTTATGCTGACAAAAACCGTATCACTGAGCGAACCTCACATGTGGAGGGTGAGTTGATAGTCTTAAACATGTTTAAAGCACAGAACAGAACCGTACAGGTGAGCTACAGAGCAGAAACTGAGCACAGTTGTTCCCGAGGCATGCCGGTACACGACACACGCGCTCGTTGCGGTATGCCCACGAACTACTAATGTCTACAACAAAACGGACCTTACTTAAAAAGTATTTCTCTGGGATTACAACCAAGTAAGCGTTTGTCCATTTTCCATTAAGTCATGCTGGCCACATTCTGGTGTCCAGAATTGTGTCCAATTCTGGGCACCACAATTCAAGACAGATATTGACAAGCTGGAATGTGTCCAGAGGAGAGCAACTAAAATGATCAAGGGTCTGGAGAACAAGCCCTATGAGGAGCGACTTAAGGAGCTGAGCATGTTTAGCCTGAAGAAGAGAAGGCTGAGAGGAGATATGATAGCCATGTATAAATATGTGAGAGGAAGCCACAGGGAGGAGGGAGCAAGCTTGTTTTCTGCTTCCTTGGAGACTAGGACGCAATGGAACAATGGCTTCAAACTACAAGAGAGGAGATTCCATCTGAACATGAGGAAGAACTTCCTGACTGTGAGAGCCGTTCAGCAGTGGAACTCTCTGACCCCGGAGTGTGGTGGAGGCTCCTTCTTTGGAAGCTTTTAAGCAGAGGCTGATTGGCCATTTGTCAGGGGTGATTTGAATGCAATATTCCTGCTTCTTGGCAGGGGGTTGGACTGGATGGCCCAAGAGGTCTCTTCCAACTCTTTGATTCTATGATTCTATGAGTGTGATCAGGTCTTGTCAGGCCTTGTTGTTCTGTTTCTTATTGTGATATGGCCTAAGGGCTAATCAATAAAAAAAAATTAAACCAATCTGAGAAATGCTTTTAGTTTCCTTGCAATGTGGAAAGCATCTCCTGACAACAATAGGGTCCACAAGGCACCTTTTTATCAAATTCAGACGGGACTAGAAGTTGCTTCCAGTGTTGAGCCTGCCCAAAACATTTCAGATGGACCCAAAATCTAATAAATTGTTTTCTTGGTCTTCAGAAGGTTCTTTTCCTGGACTGTATTTCTTTCTAAAGAAGTAATTAACTGTTTAATTATTGTTTTAATTAACTGTTTAATTACTGTTTTTAATATTTTTAAGATATTGTTGATTGGGTTGTTGTAGGTTTTTCCGGGCTATATGGCCATGTACTAGAGGCATTTTCTCCTGATGTTTCACCTGCATCTATGGCAAGCATCCTCAGAGGTAGTGAGGTCTGTTGGAACTAGGAAAATGGGTTTATATATCTGTGGAATGACCAGGGTGGGGCAAAGGACTCTTGCCTGCTGGAGCTAGGTGTGAATGTTTCAACTGACTACCTTAATTAGCATTTGATGGCTTGGCAGTGCCTGGAGCAATCTTTTGTTGAGAGGTGATTAGATGTGCCTGATTGTTTACTCTCTGTTGTTGTGCTGTTGTAATTTTAGAGTTTTTTACTACTGGTAGCCAGATTTTGTTCATTTTCATGGTTTCTTACTTTCTGTTGAAATTGTCCACCTGTTTGTGTATTTCAATGGCTTCTCTTTGTAGTCTGACATGGTGGTTGTGAGAGTGGTCCAGCATTTCCGTGTTCTCAAATCCTATGCTGTGTCCAGGCTGGTTCATCAGGTGCTCTGCTATGGCTGACTTCTCTGGTTGAAGTAGTCTGCAGTGCCTTTCATGTTCCTTGATTCGTGTTTGGGCGCTGCGTTTGGTGGTCCCTATGTAGACTTGTCCACAGCTGCATGGACAATCAGGCACATCAAATCACTCTCAACAAAAGATTCCCCCCAGGCACTTCCAAGCCATTAAATGCTAATCAAGGTGGTCAGTTGAAACATTCACACCTAGCTCCAGCAGACAAAAGTCCTTTTTCCTACCCGGGTAATTCCACAGATATATAAACCAATTTTCCTACTTCCAACAGGCCTCACTACCTCTGAGGATGCTTGCCATAGATGTAGGCAAAATGTCAGGAGAAAATGCCTCTAGAACATGGCCATATAGCCCGGAAAAACCTACAACAACCCAGTGATTCTGGCCATGAAAGCCTTCGACAATATATTGTTGATTGTTTTTATGATGCCGGCATCCGATGATGCTTTTGTGAGGCCGCCTTAAGTCCCCCCCTCGGGGGTGAGAAGGGCAAAGTAAAAGTATAGGAAAGAATAAATAAATGAAATCTTCATTGCGGAGCTACCCTGGGCTCCCCAAGAACCATCGGTCATAGAATGATAGTTGGAAGAGACCACATGATCCATCTCTAGGCAATAATAATAATAATAATAATAATAATAATAATAATAATAATAATAATAATAATAATCTTTATTTGTACCCCGCTACCATCTCCCCAAGGAACTCAGTGCGGCTTACATGAGGCCAAGCCCAAAATACATCAGTAAACAAATGTCAATACACAATCCCCTGTCATGTAGGAAAAGCACAATCCAAGCACCCCTGACAGATGGTCATCCAGCCTCTGTTTAAAAGCCTCCAAGGAAGGTGCTACCACCACATTCCAAGGTAGAGAGTTCCACTGTTGAACATCTCTTACAGTCAGCAAGTTTTTTCTAAATAATTAGGGGTTGGTATCTTTTTTTATTCCAAAGACACTTCGAAAGATTCTGCAGGAATTGCTTCAATCACGGCTGGTGGGGACGAGGGACAGGGCCTTCTCGATGGTGGTCCCTCGACTTTGGAACTCCCTGCCATTAGAGATCAGAACTGCCCCCTCCCTCATGACGTTCAGGAAACTAACAAAGACCTGGTTGTGGAATGCGGCATTTGACAACTGATTTAATTCTTTGCCCACATGAAAGGAGGATGATGAATGGGATTGTGATGGTGTTGGACGATTTGGCTCTTTTAACTGTGATGATATGTTTTAACGTGTATAGTGCTGATATTTTAACTGTGTAATGAAGTGGCATTGTGTTGTTATTGTATATTTTTTGTATGTTAACACATGTTGTGAACCGGTCCAAATCCCTCTTTGAAGGTGAGAGGGTCGTATATAAAACCTCGAAATAAATAATAAAATCTCTGCATTGTTGTCATTTGCTCAAAAATGTTGTCATTCAGCCACAGTTAACTGAAGTCTTGTCTCTTGTGTAGAAGGTCAGGGGCACTACGGCTCCCCAAACAATGTGGCTCTTCCTTCTTTTCCTTCTGTAGACATTTCGCCTACTTTTACCAAGATGGAAAGCTCCGATTCTAATAATAAAGGAAGTGTCGATCAGTCCGAAGTGCAGCGCCGGAGTCAGCTGGACCGTTTGGATCGGGAAGAGGCTTTCTATCAGTTTGTAAATAATCTGAGTGAAGAGGACTACAGGCTAATGAGAGATAACAACTTACTAGGCACCCCAGGTAAGTTACTTTATGTATTTGATGCCATTCGAGCACATTAAAGCATGTCAAAATTTTGTCATTTCGCAAGTATGCTGCTAAACATGCAATTATTTAAATTCTGCTGCACGAGGTAGATGATTTGTTGAGATAAGCATACTAAACATTGCCTCAGTCCAACTAACACATCAGGAGTCTTATATGTATCAGTGGTGATGATTCCACGTATCTTAATCCCTTTAAAAGGGGAGAGCTTTCAAGATAAAACAATTCCTCCTGATTCCTTTTCTGTCTTATCCCAGAACTTAATGAAATGTATGTAGTTTCAGACATTGATGAGGGTGGCACAAATTCTTTCAGTTTTTAGGCAGTTTTTCACATTGACTCTCAGAGATGGAAAAGTGTAGTATTACACTGCTGATGTCCTATATCAGGGGTCCTCAAACTTTTTAAACCGGGGGCCAGTTTACTGTCCCTCAGACCGTTGGAGGGCCGGACTATAGTTGTTTTTTTTTTAAAAAAAATCAATAAAAAAATCCCTCTGCACATTGCACATATCTTTTTTTGCTGTGTGGAAGGGTTCTTTCTCGCCCTCTTTAGGCAGTAATTCCAGGAGCAGAGAATGGGAAATCTTCCTATTTCTAATCTGAACAAAATCTGGCTACCAGTATTTAAAAAACTCTAAAATTATAACTGTAAATAAAGAACAACACTCAGGGGAACTCCAGACAAGAAACAATCAGGGCCAGCTAATCACCTCTCAACAAAGGATTCTCCCTAAAAACTGTCAGGCTATGAAATGGCAATCAAGGTGGCCGATTGAAACATTCCTACCTACCTCCAACAGACAAGAGTTCTTTCTCCCACCCTGGATCTTCCACAATTTTCCTGGTTAAAGGTTTTCCTCTGACATGAAGTCCAGTCGTGTCTGATTCTTCGGTGTGGTGCTCATCTGCATTTCTAAGTCAAAGAGCCAGCGTTGTCTGTAGACACCTCCAAGGTCATGTGGCCGGCATGACTGCATGGAGCGCCAGGGGCAGCCTCCCTTGGCTGGCTCACGCCTGACGGATAGCGTGAGCCTGCCAAGGTGGGAGCAGGGCCGCGCGGCCTACTTGCGTGTAAAGCACCTCGCGAGGTGCTTTACGTGCGAGTAGACTACGCGGAGCAGCCTCCCTTGGCTGGCTCACGCTGCCCATCGGGCCTGACGGATAGCGTGAGCCTGCCAAGGTGGGAGCAGGGCCGCGCGGCCTACTTGCGAGTAAAGCACCTAGCGAGGTGCTTTACGTGTGAGTAGACTACGCGGAGCAGCCTCCCTTGGCTGGCTCACGCTGTCCATCGGGCCTGACGGATAGCGTGAGCCTGCCAAGGGAGGAGGAGGCCCGTGCGGCCTACTTGTGAGTAAAGCACCTCGCGAGGTGCTTTACGTGCAAGTAGACTACGCGGAGCAGCCTCCCTTGGCTGGCTCACGCTGTCCATCGGGCCTGACGGATAGTGTGAGCCTCCCAAGCGAGGAGGCCCGCGCGGCCTACTTGCGAGTAAAGCACCTCGTGAGGTGCTTTACGCACGAGTAGACCACGTGGAGCAGCCTCCTTTGGCTGGCTCACGCTGTCCATCGGGCCTGATGGATAGTGTGAGCCTCCCAAGGGAGGAGGAGGCCCGCGCGGCCTACTTGCGAGTAAAGCACCTAGCGAGGTGCTTTATGCACAAGTAGACCACGTGGAGCAGCCTCCCTTGTCTGGCTCACGCTGTCCATCGGGCCTGACGGATAGCGTGAGCCAGCCAACGGAGGGGCACTGTGTGTGGGGGGGGGGGGATGCTCCTCCGCAGGCCGGATAAGGGCCCTTGGCGGCCTGGAAGTGGCCCGTGGGCCATAGTTTGGGGACCCCTGTCCTATATCCTTAGAACAGGGGTCCTCAAACTACGGCCCACGGGCCGGCCCCGGCCCCTCAAGGGCATTTATCCAGCCTGCGGGGAGTGGAGAAGGGTGAGTCCTCCTTTGAGGCCGTGTTGTCTGCCGCTTCCCTGGGCCCAGCCTGGTCTTCTCCTGCCTTTGGGACGGGGCCTCGCCTCTGGCAGGGGCAGGGGAGGTGGCAGGTTAAGTTTGAAAAACTCAGAACTTAAAATTTGCTATGTTGGGCAAGTTTGCTCAAGGTGCATCTTTGGTGGAATTCAGTCCGGCCCTCCAACGGTCTGAGGGACAGTGAACTGGCCCCCTGTTTGAAATGTTGAGGACCTCTGCCTTAGAACATGGTTACTTCTCAGTTTGAGAAACTGGGTTTAGGGGGTGGACTGTTATTCAAGGTATGTCGGCCTTTCTCTAGCAGCAGCCTGTAATCCAAAGATGGCTGCTTTCTTGCAGTTGAGTTTTTCAATGGAGCAATATTTAGCAGTGGCTCACATCAAACACAGTTGGTTCCATTTGTCATTCCGCGGTTCTCTTTTAACATGTAAACACACACTGTGTGCTACAACAAGTAGCACAGGCACACCAGTCAGACTTTATTTATTTATTTATTTATTTATTATTTGCCACCCTTCTCACCCCATTTGGGGACTCAGAGTGGCTTACGTGTAATATGTAAATACAATATATTATATTATTACCATAGCACAACATTAGTATTATATATTACTATATTGCACTATACTGTAATCTTATTAGTAACTCGCTGTCCCCTGCCACGCTTTTCCACATGGGGGTTCTGTGTGGGAGGTTTGGCCCAATTCTATCGTTGGTGGCGTTCAGAATGCTCTGTGATTGTAGGTGAACTATAAATCCCAGCAACTACAACTTCCCAATGTCAGGATTATATTTTCCCCAAACTCCACCAGTGTTCACATTTGGGCATATTGAGTATCTGTGTAGAGTTTGGTCCAGATCCATCATTGTTTGAGTGCACAGTGATCTCTGGATGTAGGTGAACTACAACTCCAAAACCAACGATAGAATTGGGCCAAACCTCCCACACAGAACCCCCATGTGGGCCACAGCAACGCGTGGCAGGGGACAGCAAGTATTACTATATTGTGCTATACCATTATACTGTAATATTACACCTCCCTCCGCATACAAACACTGACTTTTATTATATAGAATCATAGAGTCATAGAATCAAAGAGTTGGAAGAGACCTCATGGGCCATCCAGTCCAACCCCATTCTGCCAAGAAGCAGGAATATTGCATTCAAATCACCCCTGACAAATGACCATCCAGCCTCTGCTTAAAAGCTTCCAAAGAAGGAGCCTCCACCACACTCTGGGGCAGAGAGTTCCACTGCTGAACGGCTCTCACAGTCAGGAAGTTCTTCCTCATGTTCAGATGGAATCTCCTCTCTTGTAGTTTGAAGCCATTGTTCCTTTGCGTCCTATTCTCCAAGGAAGCAGAAAGGAAGCTTGCTCCCTCCTCCCTGTGGCTTCCTCTCACAGATTTATACATGGCTATCTCCTCTCAGCCTTCTCTTCTTCAGGCTAAACATGCCCAGTTCCCTAAGCCGCTCCTCATAGGGCTTGTTCTCCAGACGCTTGATCATTTTAGTCGCCCTCCTCTGGACACATTCCAGCTTGTCAATATCTCTCTTGAATTGTGGTGCCCAGAATTGGACACAATATTCCAGGTGTGGTCTAACCAAAGCAGAATAGAGGGGTAGCATTACATAGATAGATTATAATACATAGATACATAGATAGATTATAATCCGGCCCTCCAACAGTTTGAAAGATTGTGACCTGGCCCTCTGTTTAAAAAATTTGAGGACTCCTGCTTTAAACAAAAATACCTCTCAGTGCTTGTCCTCAGGACCCCCCACCATGGTTCCTTTCCCCCTTCTCCTCTCCACTTTTCTCTCACAGAGAGCAGCCATTTAAGACTGGATAGTAACATTTGACCAAATCGTCTCTTTTAAACCCAGTAGGTCTCCCATCATGTTAAAGTAGAAGAATGTTGAAAGTAAATTGTTTACTCTTGGGGTTTATAATCGGGGCGAATGCATCTCTCCTTGATCAGTGGCTTTTCTACCGCAGGTGTTCCCGTTTTCCAGCATGGGTTCTTGGATGGGTAGATGCTTGATCTGAGTTGCAAATTGTTTCCTCAGGTGAAATTACGGAAGAAGAATTGCTCAGAAGACTGCAACAGATCAAGGAAGGTCCGTCACAGCAAAACATGGAAGACAATAGAGGTAGGTTGGGTTCGTCTCGAGTTCCCGTGGTAGAAAGAGAAGAAATGCTGTGACTAGGGATTGTCAAGAAGTAACGAGAAAAGGAGGGAAAGAGGGAAGGAAGGAAGGAGAGAAGCAGGGAGGGAAAGAAAGAAAGATAGAGAAGCAAGGAAGGAGAGAAGGAAATAAAAAAAGTGAAAGGAAAAAGAGATGGAAGGAAGGAGAGAAGGAACAAAAGAAAGGGAAGGAAGGAAGTATGTAACCGAAGAGCAAAGAAAGGGAGGAAAGAAACAGGTAGAAATGGAAGAAAGAAGAGAGATAGGGAAAGAAAAAGAGGAAAGGAAGGAAGGAGAGAAAGAAGAAAGAAAGATTGGCCACAGCAACGCGTGGCGGGTACAGTGGTATAATAACAATGATAAAGAAATACAATATGTATAAGTGGATAAAAGGTGTGTGATAAGAGTTATATGTAGCATAAGTTGTAACGGAAATTTAAAAATAATGATAAGAAATATGATTAAAGATGTTTTTGATGTTTATTTACTGTTAGATTGTATATAATTTTATTTATTTTTTTGTCGTGTCAGGAGCGACTTGAGAAACTGCAAGTTGGGTTGTTGTAGGTTTTTCCGGGCTGTATGGCCATGTTCTGGAGGCAATTTTTCTCCTGACGTTTCGCCTGCATCTATGGCAAGCATCCTCAGAAGTAATGAGGTCTGTTGGAACTAGGAAAAATGGGTTTATATATCTGTGGAATGACCAGGGTGAGACAAAGGACTTTTGTTTGCTGGAGCTAGCTGTGAATGTTTCAGCTGATCACCTTGATTTGCATTCAATGTCTTGGTAGCGCCTGGGGGGAATCTTTTGTTGAGGGTGATTTCATGTGCCCATAAACCCATTTTTCCTAGTTCCAACAGACCTCATTACCTCTGAGGATGCTTGCCATAGATGCAGGCGAAACGTCAGGAGAAAAATTGCCTCCAGAACATGGCCATATAGCCCGGAAAAACCTACAACAACCCATGGATTCCGGCCATGAAAGCCTTCAACAATACAAACTGCAAGTTGCTTCTGGTGTGAGAAAATTGGCCGTCTGCAAGGACGTTGCCCAGGGGACGCCCGGATGATTTGATGTTTTATCATCCTTGTGGGAGGCTTCTCTCATGTCCCTGCATGAGGAGCTGGAGCTGACAGAGGGAGCTCATCTGCCTCCCTGGATTCGAACCTGCGACCTGTCAGTCTTCAGTCCTGCCGGCACAAGTGTTTAACCCACTGCGCCACCGGGGGCTCCTGTATATAATATGCATATATCATATGTATATTATACATACATATATATATACATATATACTTATGTATATAATATGACATATTCTTTTGTCTATGATACTGTAAAAAGAGAAGAATGTATGCTTATACATTTTGTTGGACAAATTTATAAATAAAATCTTTTTTTTCAGAATTTTTTATTATTATTTAAGTAAACATACATTTGCAAGTGTTTGTTGCATATAGTGCAATACTTTCTATCTATTAATGTTCTATAGTCCTTTATCTCATAATATATTTCTATTAAGGGGTCACAGTCTGCTATCTAAGTCTTACATAGAAAGATATCATAGATTCTTACTTTACATCCACTTCTTCCTTGTCTACAGTCTTATAGGATCCTCTATATACATTTTAATTTAACTTTGCATTAAGGTGTTGAATCATTGGTTGCCATTCATTAACGAAGTTGTCTAATATTTCTCCTCTTAATAATAAAATCCTTTTTTTTAAAAGTAAATAAATAAATATCAGTTGCTCTTGTCTGGCAGGTGCAGAGCCGACCGAAGACGTGTCCAACGGCGATTCGATAATAGATTGGCTGAATTCAGTTCGGCAGACGGGGAACACGACACGCAGCGGGCAGAGGGGGAACCAGTCTTGGAGAGCGGTCAGCCGGACTAACCCAAACAGTGGGGATTTCAGGTTCAGTTTGGAAATCAACGTCAACCGTAATAATGGGAACGCAGCCCCGGAAACAGAAGGTGAGCCTTCTGCAGAGCCATCCAATGGAGAGGATGTAGAACCCAACCAAAGTGACACTGAGGTCCCAAGACCGGACTCTCCCCCTCCTGCTCCTCCTCCTCCTCCCCCCCTTCCTCCTCCTCCTCCTCCACCTCCACCTGTTGTTGTCGTAAGGCAGCCTGAACCAGAGCCAACTCCTCTCGAAGAACGGCCTGAAGAAGTTTCTCCTGCCAGAGGGCAGAGGCGGTCCAGAAGCAGGAGTCCTGAACAGCGGAGGACGCGAGCGAGGACTGACAGGAGTAGGTCGCCCCTGAACCCAGTGAATGAATCCCCTCGTAGGGTGCATCACAGCACGTCATCTCAGGCACCTGAGTTACCCCCAGCAAGCGAAGCGGAAGGAAGCTCTCGAACCAGGCAGCACGTGGTGATACGACAACATGCCATCGCTCCTGAGCCCCCCAGTGAGAACCCAGCGCCGTTTCCCAACCCGGCTCCTCAGGCGACCGGTTCTTCAGAGCCCAACGGCAGCGCTGAGCCTGCGGCCCCCGGGCAAAGGCCTCCGACTATCGTCCTGGACTTGCAGGTGCGGCGAGTGCGACCGGGAGAGTACCGGCAGAGGGACAGCATAGCCAACCGGACGCGGTCGAGGTCCCAGACCCCAAACAACACGGTCACTTACGAAAGCGAGCGGGGAGGCTTCCGGCGCACGTTTTCCCGCTCGGAGCGGGCAGGGGTGAGAACGTACGTCAGCACCATCCGGATCCCGATCCGCAGAATCCTGAACACGGGCCTGAGCGAGACGACGTCGGTGGCCATCCAGACCATGCTGAGGCAGATCATGACCGGCTTCGGCGAGCTCAGCTACTTCATGTACAGCGATACCGACACGGATCCCGGCGCCCCCGCGCCAAACCCCAGCGTCGAGATGGCAGAGCCGCAGAATGTGGCGAGCGGCGGAAGTGGAAGTTTGAGCAGCGAAGCTCCGGAGTCCGGTCCGGGGGAGGCTTTCGAGAGCGGCAACGAGGGGGGGCCCGTGCCCGGCACTCGGCGAGAAGGGCGCAACGCCAGGGGGTCCGTGACGTTTGAGGAAAGCGGCTCCCTGCCCTTCCTCAGCCTGGCACAGTTTTTCCTGCTGAACGAAGAGGACGACGACCAACCGAGGGGGCTCACCAAAGAGCAGATTGACAACCTGGCCATGAGGAATTTTGGGGAGAGCGACGCCCTGAAGACCTGCAGCGTCTGCATCACGGAATACACGGAAGGAAACAAGCTTAGGAAGTTGCCCTGCTCCCACGAGTATCACGTACACTGCATAGACCGCTGGCTCTCGGAGAATTCCACGTGCCCTATTTGCCGCAGAGCGGTCTTGGCTTCCAGTAACCGAGAGAGCGTGGTCTAAGCGGGCATCACAGACTTTGGGCTTAGTACACGGGGCGCCAGCGGCCGGTGAGGAGGCCACTTTTGGTGCCGTGGCCATTGATGTAAAAACAAGGAGAAGGTGTGATCCTCTCACGCCAAGAACGGAATTTGCAAAAACTGCCCAGCAAGATAATAGTGAGACCTTCCCAAGTGGGGTCCATACATAACATGCTGGGTTGTGTTAAACAAGTTTTTTTTAGAACAACAACAACAAAAGGAGACGCTGCATTTGCCCAAAGACACCTGCCTGTTACTTATTTTTGTTCTTGCCAGACCGGCAAGGTTTGCATCTCTCCTCCTCAGCTCAGTGTGTGGTGACATATGGAAAGACCTCCGTGCTCTCCTCTTCCCTGTGAAGGAATGACTGGAGCCCCCTCCCCAGCAACGTGTGCAGCCCAGTACTTTGTGGAGGGTTGAAATGAAAGCAAATTTGGATGAAATTGCACCCCCCAAGTCTGATTTTAGCTCCTTTCTTGTATAGGATATTGATACGGTCGTGTAAATAACACTAATGTTAGCTCCCTCTCTCACTGTACAGCTGTCTCCAGCCCAGCACCGCGGGGTGCCATAGAACGAGCTGATAGTTTAACGGGGATATTTATCTTGCTGTGGAAATATATGAATTGCTTCTGCTTGTTTAAATAAACACTTTTGCTTTAAGAACTGTAAATGCTTTTGTACAGGTCGGTAACTTTCCCTGATGCATCGGAAGTTCAACCTCAATGAGGACTAGGAACGAGAAGGTGTCGGCGTCATTTTCCAAGGAAAAGGGGCAAAGCACTGTCAGCAACCTGGTTAAAACCACAGCATTACTTACTTATGTATCGTCGAAGGCTTTCATGGCTGGAATCACTAGGTTCTTGTGGGTTTTTTCGGGCTATAGGGCCATGTTCTAGAGGCATTTCTCCTGACGTTTCGCCTGCATCTATGGCCAACAGACCTCACTACTAGGCCTGGGTAACAACGGAAAAATTTGTTTCTAAAATCGATTTGTATTTGGGGGTTTTTTTTGTTTCGATATTTAAAATAATCACAAAAATTTCCTTTTAAAAAGTTCGATATTTACGAAATTTCGTAAATGGTAAAAAATTAACGAATCGATTTCCGAAACAATAACGAATCGATTCGTTAATGGCGGACGCGACCGCGAAATACGCTAAAAAACCTCCAAAACCTTCTGAAGCTTCCCTCTCCCTCTGTTGTTGACTGTTGGTGTGATATTATAATTTTTTTTTCACTAATTAAACCATAAAACTGGCCCAGACATGCGGAAATAATAACGAAACGACCTCAAAACAATAACGAAACGAATACAATATCGAAATACGAAGCATTTACAAAACGTTTTTGAAAATTCATTTTTTTTAATAATTGCTCCAGAATGGTTCGTTATCGTTTTGTAATTGAAAAAATTAACGAATTATTAACGAATTACGAATTAACGAAACGAAACCGCCCAGCCCTACTCACTACCTCTGAGGATGCTTGCCATAGATGCAGGCGAAACGTCAGGAGAAATGCCTCTAGAACATGGCCCTATAGCCCGAAAAAAACCCACAAGAACCTATTACTTACTTACTTAGGTGATCCTTCGTTGGACGAGTAAGATGGTCTTCCATGATGGGTTTCCTTGTGGATTCGTAGGTGGCTGTGGAGCCCTATTCTTGACCCGCATCTTCTCCCACAGTGAAGGCATCGGTTTCCAAGTGGAAGGCGGTCCCGGTCGGAGTTGGCTTGATGCGCCTTCCTCCTGGCAAGTTTCTCTCTTTCACCCTCCACTTGTGCCTCCTCGAAATCTGCAGCACTGCTGGTCACAGCTGACCTCCAACTGGAGCGCTCAAGGGCCAGGGCTTCCCAGTTCTCAGTGTCTATGCCAGAGTTTTTAAGGTTGGCTTTGAGGCCAACCTGTATGCCATGTTTGGTTGAATTCCATCATTGGTGGAGTTCAGAATCCTCTTTGATTGTAGGTGAACTATCAATCCCAGCAACTACAACTCCCAAATGTCAAGGTCCATTTCCCTTAAACTCCATCTGTGTTTATATTTGGGCATATGGAATACTCACGCCAAGTTTGGTCCAGATCCATCATTGTTTGAGTCCACAGTGCTCTATGGATGTAGGTGAACTACAACTCCCAAACTCAAGGTCAGTGCCCATCAAACCCTTCCAGTGTGTTCTGTTGGTCATGGAAGTCCTGTACTTACTTACTTTCTTACTTAGGCGATCCCTTGTTGGACGAGTAAGATGGTCTTCCATGATGGGTTTCCTTGTGGATTCGTAGGTGGCTGTGGAGCCCTATTCCTGACCCGCATCTTCTCCCACAGTGAAGGCATTGGTTTCCAGGTGGAAGGCGGTCCCGGTCGGGGTTGGCTTGACACGCCTTCCTCCTGCCACGTTTCTCTCTTTCACCCTCCACTCATGCCTACTCGAATTCTGCAGCACTGCTGGTCACAGCTGACCTCCAGCTGGAGCGCTCAAGGGCCAGGGCTTCCCAGTTCTCAGTGTCTATGCCAGAGTTTTTTAGGTTGGCTTTGAGCCCATCTTTAAATCTCTTTTCATGTCCACCAACGTTCCGTTTTCCGTTCTTGAGTTTGGAGCAGAGCAACTGCTTTGGGAGACAGTAGTCAGGCATCCGGACAACGTGGCCGGCCCAGCGGAGTTGATGGCGGAGGACCATCGCTTCAATGCTGGTGGTCTTTGCTTCTTCCAGCATGCTGACATTTGTCTGCTTGTCTTCCCAAGAGATTTGCAGGATTTCCCGGAGGCAGCGCTGATGGAATCGTTCCAGGAGTTGCATGTGACGTCTGTAGACTGTCCACGTTTCGCAGGCATATAGCAGGGTTGGGAGGAGAATAGCCTTGGTATCCCTACGGATGTCCCGGTCCTCAAACACTCTCTGCTTCATTCGGGAAAATGCTGCACTCGCAGAGCTCAGGCGGTGTTGTATTTTGGTGTCGATGTTGACTTTGGTGGAGAGGTGGCTGCCAAGGGAGCGGAAATGGTCAACATTTTCTAATGTTACACCATTAAGCTGTATCTCTGGCATTGGGGAGGGGATGGCATACATAGCATTAGTGTAATATAGACAAAGCCAAAACAATGCAGCAGATCGGGGAGTGGGGGCAGCAGAGTTGCATGGGAGATCCACTCACAGCTGTTGACATGCTTGCCATGAAACCCAATGTGAGTGTTGCATGGGTCTTTGGCTTCAGCCATGTACAGTCCCCCAGGCTCCTTCCTGATTCCTTTATGTAATTGGGGGGGGGGGGGGGGGTTGGTTTGTTTGATATACAGCCTGTGTCCCTTGCTTCTCACTGGGTTGTTGTAGGGGATTTTTGTGGGTTGTATGGCCATGTTCTAGAAGCATTCTCTCCCGACATTTTGCCTGCATTTATTTATTTATTTATTTATTTATTTACAGCATTTATATCCCGCCCTTCTCACCCCGCAGGGGACTCAGGGCGGATTACAGTGTACACATATATAGCAAACATTCAATGCCAATTTTGACATACAACGTATACAGACATAGACAGAGGCTATTTAACTTTTTCTGGCCGCCAGGGGAGCTGTCGCTTTCATCGTCCATCTGCGACGCTGATGAAGCACTTCCGCATTCCCCGCATGCTTTTGCTGGAGTCTTTTCTTATGGCCTCATGGTTAACAAATGCAGCAAATAATAAATAAATTTTCTTATGGCCTCATAAATTAGTTAATTTAGCCTCCCCACACTTTAAGGTGGTACGTAATTTTCCTACTTGACAGATGCAACAGTCTTTCGTGTTGCAAAGGTCAACAACAGGCTATACAATTGGTTGGAAACCCACTCCAACCCGGGCTGGCTTCGAACTCAGGGTTGATTTGTTTGATTTACAGCCTGTGTCCTTTGCTTCACTTGCTATAAATCATAGGTTGGACTTGTGGCACATCCAGTCCAACCCCCAGAATGGGGTTGGACTGGATGTGCCACAAGATCTCTTCCAATCTAGAGTTGGAAGAGATCTTGTGGCACATCCAGTCCAACCCCATTCTGTCAATAAGCAGGAAAATTGTCAAAGGCTTTCATGGCCGGAATCACTGGGTTGTTGTTGATCATTTTGAATCCTGCTCCTGTCCTCTGGAGTCTTGGCTCTCCCTCCCAATTTGGTGTCGTCTGCAAACTTGATGAACCTGCCTTCTAGCCCTCCATCCAAGTCATGAATGAAGATCCTGACCAGGACCGGGCCCAGGACGGAACCCTGCGGATGGCACTCCACTCGTCACTTTTTTCCAGGATGAAGAGGAAGCCTTGGGGAGAATCACCCTCTGGGTTCGTCCATTTAATCAATTCCAGATCCACCTCACTGCAGTTTTGCCTCGCCCACCTTGGACTCGTTTCCTTGCCAGAAGGTCATGGGGGACCTTGTCAAAGAAGGCCTTCCTGAAATCCAGGTGCGCTCCATCCACGGCATTCCCCGCATCTACCCAGCTTGTAACTCTATTGAAAAAAGAGATCAGATGAGTCTGGCATGACTTGTTTTTGATAATTCCATGTTGACTCTTAGCGATGACCGCATTTGTTTCTAAGTGTTTGCAGACCACTTCCTTAACAATCTTTTCCAGAATCTTGCCTGGTATCGATGTGAGGCTGACCGGACATTGGTCATTGTTTGGGTCATCCATTTATTTATTTATTTATTTACTTTGCTTTGCTTCTATACCGCTGTTCTCAGCCCGAAGGTGACTCACAGCGGTGTACAACTAGGGCTGTCCAAACACGGAAAAAATTGTTTCTAAACTCGATTCGTTTTTAGGGGGTTTTTTTTGCATTTTGTTATTTAAAAGAATTCCGAAATTTTCCTTTAAAAAAAGTTCGATATTTACAAAATTTCGGAAATCATAAAACAATTACGAATCGATTACGAATCGATTCGTTAATGGTGGCCGCGATCGCGCAATACACTAAAAAAACTTCTGAAGCTTCCCTCTCCCTCTGTTGTTGACTGTTGGTGTGATAATTAGATATTTTTTCACTGAGAAAACAAACAGCAACTAGGCCTGGGCGGTTTCGTTTCGTTAATTCGTAATTCGTTAATAATTCGTTAATTTTTCCAATTACAAAACGATAACGAACCATTCTGGAGCGATCATTAAAAAAAACGAATTTTTAAACACGTTTTGTAAATGCTTCGTATTTCGTTATTGTATTCGTTTTGTTATTGTTCTGAGGTCGTTTTGTTATTATTTCCGCATGTCTGGGCCAGTTTTATGGTTTAATTAGTGAAAAAAAATTATAATATCACACCAACAGTCAAGAACAGAGGGAGAGGGAAGCTTCAGAAGTTTTTGGAGGTTTTTTAGCGTATTTCGCGGTCGTGTCCGCCATTAACGAATCGATTCATTATTGTTTCGGAAATCGATTCGTTAATTTTTTACCATTTACGAAATTTCGTAAATATCGAACTTTTTAAAAGGAAAATTTTGTAATTATTTTAAATATCGAAACAAAAAAAACCCCCAAATACAAATCGATTTTAGAAACAATTTTTTGCGTTGTTACCCAGGCCTAACAGCAACCCTAAAACTTGCACCAGACATGCGGAAATAATAACGAAACATTTACGAAACAATCACGAAACAATTACGAAACGAATTGGAAAAATTCGTTTCGTTTTTTAGTTGCTCCTGAATGGTTCAATATCGCTTCGTTATAAAAAAAATAACGAATTTTTAACGAATTACGAAATTACGAAACAAAACCGCCCAGCCCTATGTACAACATAGAAAAACAGGGTTCAAAATTCAAGACACAATCTAAAACAATCCACAATCCAGTATTAACAACAACATTATCATCAAAAACATCATCAATTACTACAAAAGTCATTCCACATCGTCTCATCGTCCAAACCACAATCCAGTATCATTTTCCGTTGTTCCATTCCTATCGTCCTCACCAACTACTCAACTTACAATACATAACATTAGTTCAGCTATGGTGATATTAATACATGAGTTACCATAAGTTCCTGTGCAGCTGGTACAGCAACGAAAGCTTATTTGAGGTGTTGGTTGTCACTGCAGCTACTTGGGCTTCCAGTGGCAGTGAACATCCACCAGAAGATACTGTACTCCATCCAGAACAGGCAGCCTGTCTATTTTCCAGACCCAGCTGTAGCTCCCCCTTTTTGTCAGGATTCAGGCTCACTTTATCGGACTTCATATATCCTTTTGTTCCATTGAAACCTTTGTTAAGGACCCATTCAATTGCTGTCAGTGATGTACTCTGTAGTTTTTTCTGTTTTAGGTCTCCATCTAAATGCCAGTGATATCAAGCACAGTGTCTTCAATACGACAAAAACTCATCTGGAAATGAGGAAATTTCACACCTATGCAGACCTTCAGCCTGAATATCAAGAACTTTCCAAAGCCCAATTTCCTCATGTGATTCCTTTTGCCCAAAATGTAGCTACAGTCTGATTATGATGGATCTTTCCTGTCCTTGCAAGAGGGATGTCAGAAGATCATTTCTGTTGGGAGACCTGGAGTATTGTGTTCAGATCTGGGCACCATCATTCAAGAAGGATATTGACCAGTTGGAATGTGTCCAAATAAGGGCAACCAAAATGGCAGAAGGTTTGGAAACCAAGCACTGCAAGGAACGGCTGAGGGAGCTGGGTATGTTTAGCTTGTAAAGTGTACAAGGTGGTTGATCATAGGACCAGGAAATAGTACACAACTGCAGACTTTGGGCACATGCTGGGGAGAAATCATACAATTTCTCAGCATCTGTCTGTGTCCTGTGAATGGTCTTGTGGAACAGCAGGCTTACCAGTAGTTCTTTATTCCTTTCTTGAAGATTGGGACCACATTGGCCCTCCTCCAATCTGCTGGAACTTCTCCCGTTCTCCAAGAACTCTCAAAGATGGTTGCCAATGGTTCCGAAATGACTTCCGCTTGTTCCTTCAGTACTCATGTTTAGCCTGAAGAAGAGAAGGCTGAGAGGAGATATGATAGCCATGTATAAATGTGAGAGGAAGCCACAGGGAGGAGGGAGCAAGCTTGTTTTCTGCTTCCTTGGAGACTAGGACGCGGAACAATGGCTTCAAACTACAAGAGAGGAGATTCCATCTGAACATTAGGAAGCAGTGGAACTCTCTGCCCCGGAGTGTGGTGGAGGCTCCTTCTTTGGAAGCTTTTAAGCAGAGGCTGGATGGCCATTTGTCAGGGGTGATTTGAATGCAATATTCCTGCTTCTTGGCAGGGGGTTGGACTGGATGGCCCATGAGGTCTCTTCCAACTCTTTGATTCTATGATTCTATGATTCTTGGGTGTAGTTGATCTGGCCCTGGGGACTTGAACTCACTTAGAGCGGCCAGGTATTCCTGGATGACTTGTTTCCCAATTGGGGTTGGATGTCCTCTAATCCCTCATCCACTCCGTCTTGCTGAGGTTGAAGATGACTTTCTTTTTGTGAGAAGACTGAGGCAAAGAAGGCATTAAGTAGTTCTGCCTTTTCCCTATAGGAGTTGCCTGTTTGTTTGAATTCTTCTTTGGTGGTTTCTCCCTTTTTCCACTTCTTGTACATGTCTCTTTTGAATCTTGTTTCCCAATTTGGTGTTGGATGTCCTCTAATCCCTCATCCACTCCATCTTGCTGAGGTTGAAGATGACTTTCGTTTTGTGAGAAGACCAAGGCAAAGAAGGCATTAAGTAGTTCTGCTTTTTCCCTACCCCCTGTCAGCATTGGCCCATCTTCTCCTCGAAGAGGCCCTATCGCCTCCTTGTTTTTCTTTTTTTCTACTGACATAAGAAGCCCTTGATAATTTGAGGCACAACCAGACCAATTCAGAACTGGCAAATAGAGGGAGAAAATGTGGAGGCAGTGACAGATTTTCTATTTCTAGGCACAAAGATTACTGCAGACGCAGACTGTAGCCAGGAAATCAGAAGGCGTTTCCTCCTTGGGAAGAGAGCAAGGACCAATCTCGATAGTGAAGAGTGGAGACACCACACTGGCAACGAAGATCCATATAGTTCCGAGTTTCTCAACCTGGGGGTCGGGACACAAGGGGGTTTCAGAGTGGTCACCCAAGTCCATCATAAAATATGTATTTCCAATGATCTTCGGAACTCCTTTGGCAGAGAAAGCTGAAGATCTCTCCACCTGTCCTTCTCTTCCTTTTTAGAAACAGACAGCAAACCCTCCCACCAAAAGCCTCCTCTGTGATTGACTGGCCTCTCAGCCAAGCGGAGGACTGTTTCTGAGACCCCAAGTGGGGAGGGGAGAGCAGGTGTCCTCGGTGTAGGGCATGGTTGAGGGGAAGAGTGAGGCTGAAAAGAAGTTCCTTCAAGACATAAAAGTTCTGTGTGGAAAATTTGGCCCAATTCTATCATTGCTGGGGTTCAGAATGCTCTTCGATTGTAGGAGAACTATGTTGTTGTTCATTCGTTCAGTCATCTCCAACTCTTCGTGACCTCATGGACCAGCCCACGCCAGAGCTCCCTGTCGGCCATCACCACCCCCAGCTCCTTCAAGGTCAGTCCAGTCACTTCAAGGATGCCATCCATCCATCTTGCCCTTGGTCGGCCCCTCTTCCTTTTGCCTTCCACTTTCCCCAGCATCATTGTCTTCTCTAGGCTTGGCTGTCTCCTCATGATGTGGCATTCAAAGGACTTCCACTTTGTCTCTAGTCTCCTTCCCTCCAATGAGCAGTAAGGCTTTATTTCCTGGAGGATGGACTGGTTGGATCTTCCCGCAGTCCAAAGCACTCTCAGCACTTTCCTCCAACACCACAGCTCAAAAGCATTGATCTTCCTTCGCTCAGCCTTCCCTAAGGTCCAGCTCTCACATCCGTAGGTGACTACAGGGAATACCATGGCTTTGACTAGGCAATGGATCTTGGTTGCCAGTCTGATGTCTCTACTCTTCACTATTCTATCGAGACTGGACATTGCTCTCCTCCCAAGAAGGAAGCGTCTCCTGATTTCCTGGCCACAGTCTGCATCTGCAGTCATCTTTGCACCTAGAAATACAAAATCTGTCACGGCCTTCACATTTTCTCCCTCTATTTCCCAGTTGTCAATCATTCTTGTTGCCATAATCTTGGTTTTTTTGATGTTTAGCTGCAACCCGGCTTTTGCGCTTTCTTCTTTCACCTTGATTAGAAGGCTCCTCAGCTCCTCGCTTTCGGCCATCAGAGTGGTGTCATCTGCATATCTGAGGTTGTTAATGTTTCTTCCAGCAATTTTCACCCCATCTTTGCATTCATCCAGCCCCGCACATCCTCGCATGATGTGTTCTGCATACAAGTTAAAAAGGTTGGGTGAGAGTGTGCAGCCTTGCATACTATACAATCCAGTAACTAAAATCCCCAAATGTTAAGGTCTAATTTTCCCAAACTCCACCAGTGTTCACATTTGGGTATATGGGGTATTCGTGACAAGTTTGGTCCAGATCTATCATTGTTTGAGTCCACAATGCTCGCTGGAGGTAGGTGAATTACAACTCTAAAACAAGGTGAATGCCCACCAAGCCCTTTCAATCCTTTCTGTTGGTCATGGGTTTTCTGCGTGCCAAGTTTGGTTCAATTCCCTCATTGGTGGAGTTCAGAATGCTCTTTGATTGTAGGTGAACTATAAATCCCAGCAACTACAACTTCCAAATGACAAAATCAAACCCCCTCCCAACCCCACCAGGATTCAAATTTGGGTGTATTGGGTATTTGTGCCAAATTGGGTCCAATGTATGAAAATACATTCTGCATATCGGATATTTACATTAAGATTCATAATAATAGCAAATTTATTTATTTATTTATTTATTTATTTACTATTCTTGTATACCGCTGTATCTCAAGCCCGAGGGCGACTCACAGCGGTTTCCAGACAGCAAACAACAAAGAGTAAAAACAGCAATAATTAATATACCATAACAGTTAAATTACACATTTCCATTACTAGCTAATAAACAAACATCAATACACAGTTATCCCAAATCCCATCCCCGATCGCCTCATCATCCAAGTGTGATCCAAATTCGACGTCCATTGTTCCGTTCCTATGTTCAAATTACCAGAATTGCACTGAATTACTCAAACGCCTGCACGAACATCCAGGTCTTCAACTTTCTACGGAATGTCATGAGAGATGGTGCCAGCCTAACATCTGCAGGGAGGGCGTTCCACAGCCAAGGAGCCACCACCGAGAAGGCCCTATCTCTCGTCCCCGCCAACCGTGCTTGAGAGGCTGGCGGGATCGAGAGCAGGGCCTCCTCGGAAGATCTCAAAGTCCGGGTGGGTTCATAGGCCGAGATGCGGTCAGCTAGGTATCTTGGGCCGGAACCGTTTAGGGCTTTATAGGCCAGTACCAACACCTTGAATTGGGCCCAGTAGCAAATCGGCAGCCAGTGGAGCTGGTGCAACGGGGGTTGTGTGCTCCCTGCACTCCGCTCCTGTTAGAATCATGGCTGCCGCGCGTTGGACTAGTTGCAGCTTCCCGGCCGTCTTCAGGGGCAGCCCCACGTAGAGAGCGTTGCAGTAGTTTGGCGGGATGTGACAAGAGCGTGTACCACCGTGGCCAAGTCAGTAAAAATGTTATGGTTGGGGGTCACCACAACATGAGTAACTGTATTAAGAGGACATGACATTAGGAAGGTTGAGAAACACTGATATAGTTAAAGCAGTGGTACTCTCCGTAGTAATCTATCGATGCAAGAGCTAGACAGTAAGGAAGGCTGAGCGATGGAAGAGAGACACTTTTGAACGGTGGCGTTGGAGGAAAATACTAAGAATGCCTTGGACCGCGAGAAGATCCAACCAGTCCATTGTCCAGGAGGGAAGGATATTAGAGGCAAAGATGAAGCACTTTGGCCACATCATGAGAAAACAGGAGACCTGTTTGGAAGAGGGGTCGACTGAGGGTAAGTAAGGTAGGTGGATGGTATGACCATCCAAGACTTGACCTTGAAGGAGCTGCGGGTGGCCACGGCTGACAGGGAGCTCTGGTGTGGACTGGTCCAGGAGGTCACAAAGGAGGTCACATTCACACCTACCTCCAGCAGACAAGAGCTCTTTCTCCCACCGTGGATCTTCAACCCAATGTTCCAGTTTCCAACAAACCTCACAACCTCTGGGGATTCTTGCCACAGATGCCGTCGAAACGTCAGGAGGAAATGCTTCTAGAACATGGCCGTATATAAAAGAAATCCTACACGGTATAAAAGGTCTACACGGGGTTATACACTGTTCTAAATCACATGGCTACCACCACTGTAAAGAATTAAGGGCTGCCTTATAATGAATCTCACCATAGAATCATAGAATCAAAGAGTTGGAAGAGACCTCCTGGGCCATCTAGTCCAGCCCCATTCTGCCAAGAAGCAGGAATATTACATTCAAATCACCCCTGACAGATGGCCATCCAGCCTCTGTTTAAAAGCTTCCAAAGAAGGAGCCTTCACCACACTCTGGGGCAGAGAGTTCCACTGCTGAACGGCTCTCACAGTCAGGAAGTTCTTCCTCATGTTCAGATGGAATCTCCTCTCTTGTAGTTTGAAGCCATTGTTCCATTGCGTCCTAGTCTCCAGGGAAGCAGAAAACAAGCTTGCTCCCTCCTCCTCCCTGTGGCTTCCTCTCACATATTTATACATGGCTATCATATCTCCTCTCAGCCTTCTCTTCTTCAAAGTAAACATGCCCAGCTCCTTGAGCCACTCCTCATAGGGCTTGTTCTCCAGACCCTTGATCATTTTAGTCGCCCTCTTTCTCTGGACACATTCCAGCTTGTCAATATCTCTCTTGAATTGTGGTGCCCAGAATTGGACACAATATTCCAGGTAAAGTGGTCTAACCAAAGCGGAAAAGAGCATGGGGAGCATGACGTCCCTAGATCTAGACACTATGCTCCTCTTGATGCAGGCCAAAATCCTATTGGCTTTTTTTGCCGCCACATCACATTGTTGGCTCATGCTTAACTTGTTGTCCACGAGGACTCCAAGATCTTTTTCACACGTCCTGCTCTCGAGCCAGGCATTGTCCCCCATTTTGTATCTTTGCATTTCGTTTTTCCTGCCAAAGTGGAGTCTCTTGCATTTGCCCCTGTTGAACTTCATTTTGTTAGTTTTGGCCAACTAGACACTTCCAGTATTTTCTGTTGCTCAGGTTTTCAGGTTTTGTTCAATTCCATCATTGGTGGAATTCAGAATGTTCTTTGATTGTAGGTGAACTATAAATCCCTGTAACTATGACTCCCAATCCCCTCCTCTCACACCACCAGTATTCAAATGTGAGCGTATTGGTTTTTTGTGCCAAATTTGGTCCAGTGAATACATCCTGCATATCAGATATTTACATTATGATTCATAACAGTAGCAAAATGAGAGTTATAAAGTAGCAAGGAGAATAATGTTATGGTGGGGGGGTCACCACAACATGAGGACCTGCATTAAGGGGTCACGGCATTAGGAAGGTTGAGAAACACTGCCATACGGAAACGTCCACCCCAGGGGCGGCTCAAACATTACGCAAAGTAAGCATTTGCAGTACAATTGGTTTTCCCCGGGGCGCTCTTGAGACCTTGACATATGCGAGTTGTAGTTACTGGGATGTATAGTTCACCTACAATCAAAGAGCATTCTGAACTCCACCAATGATGGAATGGAACCAAATATGGCACACAGAACTCCCACGACGAACAGAAAATATATATCAACGATTGGTTGGGGGGGGGGGAGGCAAAATACTGTCTGCTTACCGTTGAAAATTACCTCTGTCCCCTCGCAACCCCTCCAGGGGTCCCGACCCCTAGGTTGAGAAACACTGCACTAAGGATTTGCCACAATTTATGATATTTGACTGGTTTCATAACCGCTTTCCGCCTTGCAGCATCCTTGACAGCCAGCAGATGGTTGTCTTGCACAGGAGGAGAAGGGCCCTTTGCTGACGCTGCTGCGACCGTTATTTTCCCCCCAGTCCGGCAAATATTGTGGTTCATTGCAGCATAAATAATATGATAACAACACTGTTGAAGTTGCTCACTGTGTGTCTTAATATGCCCACCTGCTTTATTTTTATTCAACCTCCTCCAATTTTTAAATACATTTGTCTTAATTTATTTATTTATTTATTTGCTGCACTTGTAGACTGCCGTTCTCAGCCCTAGGGCGACTCACGGCGGTGTACAACATATCAAAACAATTGACAATAAGGCAATTACTCAAACAACAATAGCAACATCACTATCAATAATACAATTACACTAAATCATTCGCGACGTCTCATCATAGAATCACAATCCAATCTCGTTATCCATATTGCGTTCCGATCATCATTGCCAATTGTTGTAGCACTTAGTCAAACGCCTTCTCAAACAACCACGTCTTTAGTCTTTTGCGGAATGTCATAAGGGAGGGCGCCTGTCTGATGTCTACAGGGAGGGTGTTCCATAGCCGGGGGGCCACCACCGAGAAGGCCCTATCCCTCGTCCCCGCCAGGCGTGCCTGTGAGGCAGGCGGGATCGAGAGAAGGGCCTCCCCGGACGATCTCAAAGTCCTCGTGGGCTCGTAGGCCGAGATGCGGTCAGACAGGTATTTTGGGCCGGAACCGTTTAGGGCTTTGTAGGCCAACACCAGCACCTTGAATTGGGCCCGGTAGCAGATCGGCAGCCAGTGGAGCTGGAACAACAAGGGGGTCGTGTGCTCCCTGCATCCCGCTCCTGTTAGTAACATGGCTGCCGCGCACTGGACTAGCTGGAGCTTCCGGGCCGTCTTCAAGGGCAGCCCCACGTAGAGAGCGTTGCAGTAGTCAAGGCGGGATGTGACCAGAGCGTGTACTACCGTGGCCAAGTCAGACTTCCCGAGGTACGGGCGCAGCTGGCGCATGAGCCTGAGCTGTGCAAATGCTCCCCTGGTCCACCAAGTAGACTATTTTGGGTTCTGGAGGATTTGGGGATTTCCATTGGAGCGGCTCTCTTTCCCCCGGCAGGTAGTTTAAGTGTTTATTCCATCGGCCTTTTAACTTAATTACGGAGCAGAACTGATCTAGTATATAGTTTTCCTATCTTGTTAATGGTAATTGTAGTGCAATGTTTACGTGACATACGTTTCTCGACTTATTGGGAAATCACAAAACCAAAGTGAACCCTGTCAAAATCATAGAATCATAGAATCAAAGAGTTGGAAGAGACCTCATGGGCCATCCAGTCCAACCCCATTCTGCCAAGAGGCAGGAATATTGCATTCAAATCACCCCCGACAGATGGCCATCCAGCCTCTGTTTAAAAGCTTCCAAAGAAGGAGCCTCCGCCCAGGGGCGGCTCATCCATTACGCAAAGTAAGCGGTCGCAGTACACGTTTTTTTGCCAGGGGTGCAGAGGCGCCTCTGTAAATGACCCTCGACCACCACTTGAGGAGCACCTCCTTGGCTCACAACAGCCCTTGCAGTCTGGGGGAAGACTCAGCAACCCATTACGCAAAGTAAGCATTTGCAGTGTAGTTGATTGTGCCCAGGGGCACTCTTGAGGCGCTCTTGGGGGAAAATAGACCTTGACATATGTGAGTTGTAGTTACTGGGGTGTATAGCTACAAAGAGCATTCTGAACTCCACCAATGATGGAATCGAACCAAATATGGCACACAGAACTCCCATGACGAACAAAAAATATATATCAATAATTGGTTGGGGGGGGGGGCGCCAAAATACTGTTTGCTTACCTAGGGCCGCCTCTGCCTCCACCACACTCTGGGGCAGAGAGTTCCACTGCTGAACGGCTCTCACAGTCTGGAAGGTGTTCCTCATGTTCAAATGGAATCTCCTCTCTTGTAGTTTGAAGCCATTGTTCCATTGCGTCCTAGTCTCCAGGGAAGCAGAAAACAAGCTTGCTCCCTCACTCCTCCCTGTGGCTTCCTCTCACATATTTATACATGGCTATCGTATCTCCTCTCAGCCTTCTCTTCTTCAGGCTAAACATGCCCAGCTCCTTAAGCCGCTCCTCATAGGGCTTGTTCTCCAGACCCTTGATCAATTTAGTCGCCCTCCTCTGGCTGCCCCAGAAAATCTTGCAAATCTCTTGGGAAGACAAGCAGACAAATGTCAACATGCTGGAAGAAGCAAAGACCACCAGCATTGAAGCGATGGTCCCCCGCCATCAACTCCGCTGGACTGGCCACGTTGTCCAGATGCCCAACCACTGTCTCCCAAAGTAGTTGCTCTACTCCGAACTCAAGAATGGAAAACGGAATGTTGGTGGGCAGGGAAAGAGATTGAAAGATGAGCTCAAAGCCAACCTTAAAAACTCTGGCATAGACACTGAGAACTGGGAAGCCCTGGCTGGAGGTCAGCTGTGACCAGCAGTGCTGTAGAATTTGAAGAGGCACAAATGGAGGGCAAAAGAGAGAAACGTGCCAAGAGGAAGGCGTATCAAGTCAACCCTGACCGGGACCGTCTTCTACCTGGAAACCAATGTCCTCACTGCGGGAGAAGATGCAGGTCAACCCACCGCCAGTACAATGATCTTGGAAGACAATCCTACTTGGACAACGAGGGATCGCCTAAGTAAGTAAGTAAAAATGAAAATGATAACCTGATCTATTCTAAAGCTATTGTAGGCCATCTTGAGTTCCCATCA